>NW_027187302.1:6471651-6733422 GCF_028583685.1 Petaurus breviceps papuanus
GAGAGAGAGAGAGAGAGAGAGAGAGAGAGAGAGAGAGAAGGAGGGAGGGAGGAAGGAAGGGAGGAAGGGAGGAAGGAAGGAAGGAAAGAAGGAAGGAAGGAAGGAAGGAAGGAAGGAAGGAAGGAAGGAAGGAAGGAAGGAAGGAAGGAAGGAAGGAAGGAAGGAAGGAAGGAAGGAAGGAAGGAAAGATGCTCCAGCTTGTATTCAGATGACATAATTTCTTTCTCTGGAGGCAGATAGCATACTTCATCATGAGTCCTTTGGATCATTGCTGAGAATAGCTAAGTCATTCACAGCTGATCATCATACAATATTGCTGTTACTGTATATATTCTCCTGGTTCTGCTCACTTCACTTTGCATCAGTTTATGTAAGTCATTCCAAGTTTTCCTGAAATTATCCTGTTTGTCATTTCTTACAGCACAATAACATTCCATCACAATCATATACTTTTTCAGCCATTCCCTACTTGATGGACATCCCCTCAATTTCCAATTCTTAGCCACCACAAAAAGAGCTGCTATAAATATATTTGTACACGTTGGTATTTTATCCTTTTTTAAAATTTCTCCGGAATAGAGATCTAGCAGTGGTATTGCTGGGTCAAAGGGTATGTATAGTTTTGTAACCCCTTGGGCATAGTTCCAAATTGCTCTAATTGAGTCATCCATAAGCCTACGTTTCCATTACTGATTTCTCTACTATACTTTCCTCCTGCCCCTGGACACCATGGTTTGACTGAACATGTTTAAAAGCAATCTCATCTTCTTTATTAAAAACAAACAAAAAATGTCTCCCCTCTAGACTTCTCCATTTCCATCACTATTATCTCAGTCACACAAATTTAAAACCTTAGAGTTGTGTATAAATATTCCTTCTTTACCTTTCCCTGATCATGTGCTCAGTAACCAATTTCTACCAATTTTTTCCTCATATTGCTACTCATATTCATTTTTTTCTTTCCATCCCCATTGTCACCACTTCACTCTGTGCCAGAATTAATATAGTAGTCTGCTAACTATTGTCCCTTCCTCCTGTTTTTTTTCTAATTCCAAGTGTTTTACATAATTACTGGGAGCTTCCAGGCAGAAGAGTTGACTGTCCGCTCTGGTGGAGGTCAACTTCAAAAGTATTAGAGAGGAGGACAGAAATTTGATAATAGCACCGAGACAAAGACATCAAGGTTTGGACCCTGTCATGCAAATTAGGAGTGGAGCTTAGGTGAATGGCAGCAAATTAGGTGAATGCAGCAAAACTAAGATGGTAGGATGATTCAAAAAAATTTATTGATACTCACAGCCCACCAGGAAGATGTGGATAGATGGACAGTGACTCAATCAGGCACAGAGTGGCAAGTAGGATGTAGCCTACATATGCAGTGGGGTATGTGGGGACTTAGGTTTACACAGGCTTTTCAGAAAAAAAAAAAAAGGGACTGCTCTCACAGCTACCATATATCACCAGAGGCATGATGGAGTAAAGTATCTTAGAATAGCAGCAAAGAGAATTCTCCAAAGATTAAGCAGGAAGGCCTAGTCTAACTTCACTATAGGATAAGGAGCATAGAAAACCTCATGATGAGGAAGATTGAATTATTACTGTACTACATTAGCAAGCCTGAGGGAGATCTGGTTCCAATTAGAACTGGGTGTGATTAAGTCTTAAGCATGTCGTCATTGTGTAACAGGATCCAGGCCTGGGAAGTGGACCCATAGACTCTTATTGCTTTTCAGAGCCAGAGGTCAAAAGATCCAGGGATCTACCAAAATTCAGAGAGTAGAGAAAGAAGTTGGTTGGTCTGTTGGGCACAGTAGAAAGTTTAATCACAGGATCAGAGATTTAGAGCTCAGAAGGAACCTTAGAGGTCATCTGGGCAAATCTTTTCATTTTCCATGAAGCAGTCTACTTCCCAAACTTACTCCCCCCCCCCCCAAAAAAGGAGGAATTAGACTAAATTAGGTCTTAAGACCAAAGAAATAAGCAGTCAAGAAGGAGATATTCAAAATGCTAGATCAAAGGAATAAAACATTTTTATAAGAAATATTTAAGCCAAGGTTTTCCAATCTATGGATCAATAATCACTTGAGACTTCCTGAAATTATTACGCTGAATTCCCAGAATCATATGCATTCTAAGCATTGCTATTTTGATAGTTATTTTACTCGGATAAAATATTCTATTACTCTAATAGAAATATTTCTAATGAAACACACAGAAATATATAGAAATATACAGGGAAATGCTATTCATGCAAATGACATCTGCTTGGCTTCACGTATTTTCTGTAAACAGAATAAATATATTTCATAAATATATGCACCAAAGCACCCAGTTAAGTCCCTCACCTTTATTCTCTGGGTATCCCCTGGGTACATGCACAAGGATAAGAAATAGGTAAACATTAGATAATATGTAATAGTCATTCAGATAAGACTCAGAAGACTGCCTTGTGAGAGGGATTATGTCACTAAAGATCCTGGGAGGTGCAGTTTTCCCAGCACATGAAAAGATGGAGTTATCAAAGTCTTAGAGCTAGAGGGACCAATATTCCACTAGAATGGCAATTTTTAAATCTTTCTGTGAGAGAGACATATGGGAAAGTTGGAAAAAGTCAACAATGGGAAGAAAGAATGACAGCAATTATAAGCTATAAACAATAGCTATAGAAGGAGAACACTTTTTAGGAGACTGAATCTAAGCCTTATGGTGGCTGCAACCATTTTCTTTCCCTGGCTTGATGCTTAACTTATTGAGAAAATTCAATAATGAGTGAAAAAAATGTATTCTCTTCCCTTTCCCCCTTTTTGTTTTATTGCTACATACAGCCTACTGCATTGTTTACCACCAAGTATTTATTTGTACTTCTAAATTTGCTTGGTTTTTTTGTATGTGTTTTTTGGTGGTTTTCTAAATAATGATATTTTATTACTTTCTGAATTAATCTTTGCTATAGAGAGTTTGAATAAAGCGTAAAATCAGTGGATAATTGAGTATACCAAGTTTAACTGACTAATATAACTAGTTTCAAGTCTAGCAAGTAAAAGATCACCCGAGGTCTTGAAGCTTTTATGAATTCTATTAATATTCTATATTTTTAAGCTTTCTAACTTTGCAAAGAAAAGAAGTCATATGGAACAGGACCCCTGTGCCTTCGACTAAAATCTAATGAGCTATGTCTTTATCTCCTAGCTATCAGGACACAGAACAAGGAATCTTCAGGCTTTCTCTGTCTATTATGGTAGAGGGAAGAAAAGTTGTTTGTGTTGCTGTGGTTGGTGTTGCTGTCTTTTCAAAGAGGATCAATAATATCAGGGTAATGTCTTCATTTGCATGTGAATTGGATTTAAGTGAGGCTGAGATGCATCAGCCTCACTCTGTCTTCAAGACTCATAAAAGTCCAGTGGCAAGACAAAAGTCAAGATGATTGGTGGTCCGGGATGTAGAGGATGACCTTGGTGTCTTCGATGTCTGACCAAACTCTAAGCGCTCCATAATGCCTCCTTCAGCAGCCTTCATGGCCAGTGGAACAAATTGTTCTCATCTACCCATTCTACTACAGGAAATCTTCATATGTTTGGGACAGATATCCCCTAACTCCCAATGGGTTTGAGACCTATTAGTTTAGCTCATCTGCTGAAATGGTTTTACCAGGGTATGCCACTGCTCAAGCTACAGTTTCTTGGAGCCACAGATGAGACCCTAAAGAAGAGGTCATACCCCTAGGGTTGGCCCAATGCATGAAGACAGGTATGACAGGTGCGATCAAGGAAAATCATTTCCACCCACTCCCACGAAGAGAATGTTGTTTATCCAAATTATTCTTTATAATGACATCTGCTTGATTTCACTTATTTTCTAAATTATTGTATCTCATATTTATTCTCAAATATGTCTCATTTACTGAATAAACATGTCTCATAAACATATGCATCAAAGCATACAGGCAAGGCTGTCACCTTTATTCTCAGTGTCCACTGGGCACATGCAGAAGAAGGAATATAGTTATTTTTTCAGGTATAAGTGAGGCCACACGGTCCATGGAAAGAAAAAGAGATGGAGATAATGAGCTACACACAGCATCCAGAAAAAGGAGATCATGTCCACGTGGTCCCACTAAACAAATCCACACACTTAACCAGAGCCAGCAAGAGCAAGGACCTTTCCCAAGGGGAGGAAGAAATGTGCGGACTCTACTCTTCCCAATAACAGAAGCATGATCAAAGCTGGGAACCATTTGGAAAAAGGAGTGGTGAAGGACAGAATCACAACAAGAAAGAGCAAAACTATGAACCTTGTATTTATTTACTCTTACTACATGTAACACAGTGCAACGCTGACCTAGACCTACCACATGTACTACTGGCATGCGGCACATTGACCTTTTCTGGTGCTGTGAGGCATAAGGAATGGGTAGGTCAGGTGTGGCCTTTGGGGAATAAATTGAGTTTTCCAGAGTCACATGGTGTAGTGTTATGTCAGAAGAAGAATTCTCCTGCTTGTCAGGGGGCCTGGATACAAGCCAGTTTCATTTTTTTCTAGTCCTTTATACATGTCACTCATTCTCCATCTTATTTAAGTCCCCAACTACTTAAAAATCTTTGATGGCTCCACATTGTCTACAGAATGAAGTTTAACCTTTTTCACATGAGAATTCAAGGCCCTATATAATCTGACTCACATCTACATCTCCCATTAATTCCTATGTAAACCTTTCAGTCTAGTCAAACTGGTCTATCAATTGTTCTTTACACACACACACAACTATATGTGTGTATGCATAAATGTATTATATGTTTTTATTTAGAACATCCCTTTTATCAATGTATTTATGAAATTTGACCATAAAGCAAAAACATACCAGAATTTAGGCATCTAAGTAAATATAATCCTTCAAAGCAGGGAATTTATTACCTACATATAGGATATACACTCATTCTAAATATTCTATCATTATTCAACTTATTTTTGATTCCTTTCTTGGAGTAACCCTCAATGCTATTTTGTTAGCTAGATAAGAAAACTAGTTTTGATATTTTGCAGGTATGTTGTATGCCTCCTATCTTTCTTTTGAAATCTGGTTTGTTGCATTTCATCTGTGAAGTCTTCTCAACCACCTCACTTCTCAGTGATTTCTCTCTTATCTGAATTCTTGTAATAGTTATTCCCCATTCCATTCATCTGAATTTGTCACATACAATATACTTTCTTGTATATGATATGATATTCAGTATATATATATATGTATTTATATCTTCTATAAAAGTCCCCCAGTGTCTCATAATGATGTAGAGATTACCTTGTGTTTTCAAAAGCCATTATAATACAGATTCTAATAAATGTATAACTATGGGTGTGATGGCAGACAGTGTCTGTTGTCCAAGGACCAATTTCACCAAGAGATGACCAGTATTTAGATGTTCACTACCTTTTTTGTTATTATTACCATGACCCAGAAAAAGACAAAAATACAAAATAGCCTATAGTCAGAGCTTCTAATATGTTGAGGCAAGGGGGCTTTACCCTAAGGTAGCAAATTTAGATAACAATTAATCTTGAGGACATTTCATTTAGAAGACCCTGAAATTACCTTCATCATTATAGAAGCAGTAGAGCTCAGCAAGTAGTTAGCAAGAATCATTGTTTAAAGTAGGGAGCTACCTTTGGTGGAAATTAAGTTTAGACTAACATCTTATACCGGGATTTATCAACCTGTTGGTAGCACCCTTTGCCATTTTCACAGCAGAAACATAAGGTTGCAGATGAGTGAAGGCAGAGATCTAACTGGAAATTGCTATGCTCAGGGTAGGTACTGCAAATACGACCGATGGTAAGCATATCGAAATGTGTCTTCATTTGGTTGGAATACACTACTGGAGATACTGTTCCATTTCATAGAGACCCTGAAACACTGGCATGAGGCCACAACTGTAAAACCACAACACAGGGTGAGGGAGCAAATTGTCTGAAAACAACCATTTAAAACTGTGGTTACTCTTACCATGGAATCTTTGGCCAACAACCAACAAATTAGTACATTCCTGGAGAAACTAAAACAAAGCTATGTTGACATTCTCATAAATGAAGAATATAAAGACATAAAGGAGAAGGCACTCCCTACAGGTACAAAAAGGAGGCTGAAGCAGAAGACCAGGAAAGGAAGCACCCGTGCAGAAAGAGATGTCAGAGGACTGCTAAACTATCTCTGGATGCAGGAATGAGTGACAGCAGGTAAATGTGTCGCCCATTACCCGGTTTCTGGTCACAGATCTTGGGCAGAGACAAGTGGAACCCTGGCTAAATACTGAGCAAGGAACAAGTTCTATAAATATAGCTATATTATTCTAAGCCTGGGACTATAGATAGAGGAAGCTCAATTATAGCCTTTACGTCACAATGTAATCTTGTAGTGGAATAACAGGAGCAGGAATCTCAGACCAAAGAGGAACAAGCAGTTAATTTGCTCTGAACCTGTAAAACCCAGTAGTAGGCTAACAATGACTGAGTCCAATAACCATATGTAAATGAAATTAAACTATGCACACACTAACACGTTGAAAACTGAGTCAAGAACTTACAGAGTTTAGACCAGGAGGGCAGTGAATAGCTATCCCACCACTTTGAGAACACTGAAAACTTTCAGGCCCCCAAACTGAGCTGCAAAAGCAGCAGAAGGAAGTAAAAGGACAAAGGGCTGGGCCAAACATCTCTGCCCTGCCAAAAAATATGCAGAGCCCAGCGCTAATATAAAGTCAGAAGTCATGAAGTGAGGCAGGAGGGAAAATAAGCAAACAATCCTATTTTTTCTTTAAATCCTACCATAAAGAGTTACTACAAATACAGGGAAGCTCAAGGCAGAAATTAAAAAGACAATGAGTTGAAAATATCTACAATCAAAGTCAAAAAGAAAAATACATATTGGACAGAAGTTCAGCAAGAATGTCTAAAAGGATTAGAGGGGTTTTTATTTTAAAAAAGGAAAAAAAAAGTTTTTAAAAAAAATTAGAGTGGTAGAGGGGGGAATGGGGAAAGAAATTAGAGCTGTGAGATAAAGATGTGAAAAGATAATTAACAAATTAGTAAAAAGAGGTGCAAAACCTAACTGAAGAAAATAACTTCTTAAATATTAGAATTAACCAAATAGAAGCAAATGACTCCATGAGACATCAAGAAATTAAAAAAAAAATCAAAAGACTAAGAAAAGGATAAAAGAAAATGAGAAATATCTCATAGGAAAAACAAATGACCTGGAAAATAGATCAAGGAGAAATAATTTAAGAATTATTGGACTACATGAAAGCCTTGAACATAAAAAGAGCCTAGAAATCATAAAACAAAATTATCCATATTAAAACCATTCCTCAATTAACAAGTGGTCAGAGGATATCAATAGGCAGTTTTCAGAGGAAGAAATCCCAGCTATCAGTAACCATATAAAAAATTCTCTAATTCACTAATAATTAAAGAAATGCACATTAAAACATCTATGAAATATCACCTCATACCTATTAGATTAACTAAGATGACAGAAAAGAACAATGACATAATGGAAAGGATGTGAGAACATAAGTACACTAATGGGCTATTGGTGGAACTGTGAATGAGTCCAATGAACCATTCTGGAAAGCAATTTGGAACTATACCCAAAAGGCTATTTGACTATGCATATCTTTTGACCCTGTGATACAGCTACTAAGTCTATATCCCAAAGATAACAAAGAAAGAGGAAAAGGACTCACATGTACAAGTAGCAAAGAATTTGAAACTGAGAGGATGCTGGTCAATTGAGAAGTGGCTGAACAAATTATGGTATATGAATGTAATGGAATTCATTGTATGAAATGATGAAGAGGAAGTTTTTAGAAAAATCTGGGAAGATTTATTTGAACTGACACGAAGTGAAGTTAGCAGAATGAAGAGAACAATTATATATTAACAGCAATATTATAGAACTGATAAATGGGGAGAGAGAGGGGGAGAGAGAGAGAGAGAAAGAGAGAGAGAGACAGAGAGAGAGAGAGAGAGAGAGAGAGAGAGAGAGAGAGAGAGAGAGAGAGAAAGAATATGAATTTTTAATGGGTTCTGTTTTTCTGACCTTTTCAATGGGTGGGGGAGCATAGTAGGAGAGGAAGAGAATTCAGATCACCTAACATGGAAGCACTTGGCTTCCTAGTGTTTCCCTATCACCGTGGGAGCAGCTTCCTTTCATTGTTTGCATAGCTAGAAGAGGCTCTATTTTTAAAACTGACCAGACTCTATTTTTCCTTTGGACTCTTTCCTGCTGCATTCAGAGGGGAGAAATCATTATTCACCCACAGCACAGTCACTATGAATTGAACCAGGAGACAGAATATCTTTCCCCTCTCTCCTTTTGGATGCCATGGCTAGTTTTTGTCTTGTTCTGTTTTGTTTATATTTCTCCATTTCATGTGCCTTCATGAATTCAAACCATGGTGACCTTAGAACCAGGATTCTAGGCAGGATGTTGCAGCCAGCCATCTAAGCAGGGAAGCCCAGAGAATCCAGAGTACCTGGAACTCAATCCCAACGCGGTTTGGGACTTAAAACTTTGAACTGGGCTCTAGAGTAATCAAGCTAAGCTATGAACTTAATTACCTTCCCTTCCCCAGAGACTGAGTAGGTATAGAAGTGGGGAGGATCTAGCTCCACATGATAGGGGAGTGTGTTTGTATATTTATTATTATACCTTTTGAGTAAATATTACTTTGTAAAAGTTGATCCAACTATTAGTGGTTAAATGGAACTAGGGTACATGATACAAATCAGGGGAACGTTATCAGTTGGAGGGTGGATCCATTGCAGAGATTCTAGACATCCTCAAATTGAGAACCCTGGGGAATAATAGCGAGACATAACATACCTGCCCTTCAGGTAGTGAGGGCCAACGTAGTCAGTGTTATATTTTTTTTTTTAATGGGAGACATCGTGGCTCATACTTAAATCAAAATAAGGAGAACAAGATTATATAAGCATCTACTGACCCACAGTCTTTCAGGGGGTTTTCAGGCAGTTCTCAGTAGCAGAGCACATCACTATGGTCTGGATGGAAAGGATGTGAGACAATAAGTATACTAATGGGCTATTGGTGGAACTGTGAATGAGTCCAATAAACCATTCTGGAAAGCAATTTGGAACTATACCCATATAAGGTCTCACCATTGTTTATTGGTTTTTACAAAATATTTGACTTGGTAGAATAAAATGTAGCCTTAAAGACCCCTCAGACAAGATATTTCCCACACGTACACTAGCTTTTAAAGCTTCTGTGACCAATATAACTATGGAGACAACTTCATAACAATGGCATATGTTTATCTAAAGTCAGAGGGTCTTGGGGACATCTTGCACAGCTTGCCTAGAGATGGCAAAATTTTCCAAATATTCTTATTCACAGATGGCATCATACTAATTGCATCAAGCCCTGGAACTTTACAAAGCCTCCTTAGGAAAAGCTACAGCAATATGAAAGAGATTGGTATAACTACACGCAATGGAAAAACAAATTGAATTTTTTTAAAATGGACCTTAGCCAGATGCTCACCTGCATGGATGACTCCTTGAATTAGTCCATTGATATGTTACTTCACCATGTGCTACAGAAAGATGAGTTAAAGTTAGCAGCAAGATTGGGTAAAAGGGAAGACATTATTGTTACCATAATTGTTATTATTGTTTCTAACAATAATGATAATAGCTAGTATTCAGAGATCATTTTAAAGTTTGCAAAGTACTTTAATATGTTATCTCATTTGAGTGTGTGCTGCTATTATCCCCATTTTATTGATGAGAAGATTAAGGCTGAGAGAAGTTAAGTGACTTGTCCTGGGTTATACAGCTAATAAGGGTCTGAAGCAGAGTTCAAACTCATTTTTTCCTCACTCCAAATCCAGCATTTATCTACTGCACCAACTAATTGAGTTCTGCTTTAGATCTTAGACCAAATTAATTGAAATGGTGTTCCAAAGGAGGGAAGAGATAGTATCATTATCGTTAGACATGACCAGATCATATGTGGGCTATTGTCTTCAGTTCTGGGTGCCATAGTTGAGAAAGGTGATTGACAAATTAGAGTTCATCCAGAGAAGGGTTTAGGCATAACAAAGGGACTAGAGACCAAAGTATCAGATATTAGCTGATGGAACTAGAGATGTCTGACCTGAGGAAGATAAGACTTTAGGAGAAATTATAACTGCCATTGAGAATTTGAAAGACTGTCTCATGGCAGAAGGATTAGACTCGTTTGTTCTCCATGGCTCCAGGAACAGAATTAGAAAAGAAGCAATAGGAGAAAAGTAGGGTGAATTAGCTTCAAACTATTTGATATAAAGAGAAACTTAGCAGCAGTTGGAGATGTTAAAAAAATATTAATATTACGGGCTACCTAAGAGATAGTAGGAAGGTTTCCTTTACTGAAAGTCACAAGGGAAGGATAGCATTATTCTCTCAGTGGTTGTGTGGCTGCAAATCATAGAATAACATGTCATAAGACAAAATTACAAAGAAATGGTAAAGAAAACCATATGATGTAACCAGGGACTGAAAAGGGTATGTACAAAGCTGCCCTTCCTGATTCTGACCTGGCCCCTGATAATTCAGGGCTGGGGCACTTTGGAGATGTAGAAGTAATCTCCTTATGCACCAGTGGGCAGGAAATGAACTTTTAAAAGAGATTGATTCTGTCCTGACTCTTTTCCTTTAATTCTCACCATGGGGCAAATAGGTCTCTTTCACTAGACTTCCCCAACCTCAGGTCATATGATAATCATTCCCAAATAGCAACTACAGCAAAGGGACTAAACAAACTAAGTGAATTTGAATTTGGTCACATCAGAAACAATTTTTATTTCCTTTCCTGAATAGGGTACCAAACATTAATCTTGAGATGACCACATCTAGACTCAGATATAACCTTCTGAGTTTAAGAAACCCAGAGTTCCAGGGTTCATCATGTGATATTGACTGGTCTCAAGGGAAGTTTTTCACTAGAGAAGATAACTAACTAACCCAAGTAACTCAAGTAACCCAAGCCCTGACCTGCTATCCAGCAGACATGGACTTGAGGGGAGAGTGCAGAGTCAAAGTGAAATTTAACAGTAGTAAAGCAAACTGCTTTATGTTCTGATGAGATTTAAGTCTCAACCTCCTATTAAAGTATAAACAATAGTTAGTATTGCTGGTATGTAACAATTATTGCTAGTTTGAAGTTTTTCAGTCAATACATATTTGTATTTTATGTTTAGCATTTCTTTTGTACGTAGAAAATAGTTGTCCCATAGCTAATTACATTAAGTACCTTCCTATTCCCCACTTTGGGGAGATCCTAGACATGAGCCAAGTTTTAAGTAATTTTACTGGGTTTCCAGAGTGGTAGTTGTAAAATTCCAAAGAGTATGAGAAAAGGAGCCTAACCTTCTCATTAGAGGTCCAGTTCCCCTAAGACTGAACTTGATCTAACCATGTGCATGGGACCAGAAGTGGGAAGGGCCATTTAGTGAAGAAAAATAGAACTAAGTGCTCTAGCCTTCCTGGGTCTAGCATTAAATTGTTAGATAAAAATCCTCAGTATAACTATATATATACTATGTAGATGGGGTGTGTGTGTGTGTGTGTGTGTGTGTGTGTGTGTGTGTGTGTGTGTTGTATTTTGTCCTCATAGCTGGATAATAAATCCCTTAAGGGTAGGAACTGCATTTTACCTCAGTTTGTCCCTGGATCCTGGCACAAGTGGCCCATATGGAGTAAGCACCCAGTTAATATTTGTTGATTGTTATGAGTAAGAACTTTTGCTATTTGTTTCCTGGATAATCATCTTAACTTCTGGTTGGATAAATGAATGGGTATTTATTGAGTCATTACTATGGGACAGGCAGTGTACTAGTATACAAATACAAAAAAGCAAGACAGTTCTTACTTTTAAGGAACTTATATTCTGATAGGGAAAGACAATAGTTATAAGAGAGTGGTGATCAGAAAGGTGATAGAGAATGGAATGGAATGATTGACATATTCTTATAGGAACCATCATTTTTATATTTAAAAATATAATATATGATATAATATTTAACATTCTCTTTTAAGTTTTTAATTCCAAATTCTATCCCTCCCTCTCTTTGCTACTCCCTGAGATGGTAAGCAATCTGATATAGGTTATACATATGCAATCATGTAAAATATTTCCATATTTGGTTACTGTTCCCACAGTAAGAGGTAGAAAGCAAGGGTGGACAGGATGTTCACAGGGCTCCATGGCAGAAAGATGGCCACAGTACATCATGGTAGGTCAGGAGTCAGCTACTTATGGCAAATCCTTGCTAATAGAACATGGTCCCAGGGAAGGAGGTGGAAGAATGGAAAGGGGGCAGAGGACGGGACAGCAGCAGCAATAGCAGTGGGGCAAGATAGCAAGATGATGGCTTGGATGCAATGTCTAGGGCCCGTTAGATATGATTTAAATAATGATGATTTTCTGACCACTTCTTTGACCAACTCAGCTGATGTTCAGAAGAGTCTTACTTCTTTCTGTATTGACTTTCTAGCCTGTGATATAGATGATGTTTATGCATTTAAAGCATCTCACTGTTTTTTGTTCTTTTTACCTTTTTCCTCCTCCCTACACTTCATATCGACTACCTTTGATTCTCCTTCTTTTTCTTTTCCTATTCTTATTTGCTATCTTCATATAGCTCTCTGTACTCTGCTCTCCACTTTTTCTTTTTTGTTTTTATTTTTGTCTTGATCAAACACACTTTAGCTCTTTATAGTTCTGTCGTATGATGTGAAAATTCCCCATTTCCCCCCACAACTGTCAAATTCTCTTTTCCCTCCTTGAATACTGCAAATTCAGTCATTTGTTAACACATTTTTCATGTTTTAAAGGCAAACCCTATTATCTTCTACAACAATAATAAATTTAGCCCAGACTTGCATTTTAAAAATTCAAATGAGTTTTATTGATGCTTTTTTTTAAATTCATAGTCACTTGTGGAAATGGCCCTCTGCCTCTCCTCCTTCCCCCTCTCAATTAAATTTTTAAAAAAATACCTGATACCAAGGCCTCAGATGAAAAAGTATATAATATTCTACCTTGACAGTCCTCTGTTTCTCCTTCAGCCTTCTTTCCTACTGAAAGGAGGCAGTTCTTATTATCTATTCTCCGGAATCATTGTTGTTAGTTTTTTCCAGTTGCTCAGAGTTTAGCTTCTTTTTAGTGATAGTTTCATAAACTTTCTTGAAGTGTTTATGCATGTTTTTCTCCTGGTTCTGCTCATCTCACTCACCGTCAGTTAAAATTCAAATCTCCCCCTATTCCTTCAAATTCCTCATATTCCTCTTTCCTTACTGCACAATAATGTTCCATTACCTTCATATAATTAACACATTTGCTCATAGTAACATTTTGACAGTTAACTTCATCTTATTTGGAGGATTGAAAGGGAAGGTGTTCATCCTGAAATTCGCACTCATTTTGAAGGAAGACATTTTTTATCTCAAACACATCCTATTCTTTTGATTCCCAAGAAATCATCCTATTCTTGATTCTCAAGCAGCCAACCATTCTTTTCTGAAAAAGAATTTTATTGATCTTGTGTTTTCATATCACTTTATTTCCTAATATATCCTTTTCTTCCCAACCCAGAAAACCATCTCTTTTATAACAAAGAATAAAAAGTTTGCCACCATGAGTGTGAGTTGAGGGAATGGTCCCAGAGAGATACTATGTTTCCCCAATAATAAGACACTGTCTTATTAAATTTTTTGGAAAGAAAAACACCAGAGGGCTTATTTTCAGGGGAGGGCTTATGTTGTCCTGCCTCAGCTCTCCTCCGCGGCACTGCTCTCAATGGCGCCAGCAAGCAAATCACTGGAGAAGAACAGGATGATGCGCTCACTGTTGCAGCTCTGATTGGATGCAGCTTGGAGTGTGGCATGCATTTCACCTGGGGGGGGGGGGACAGTGCATACAGAGGGTACCATAATGTAGCGTGTAGCGCAGGGGATCACCTTCACTACAGTAGCAATCTCAATAGGGCTTATTTTCGGGGGAGGGCTTATTTTAGAGGAATCTTACACAGTAAGGGGAGGGCTTATTTTTGGGATAGGTCTTATTATCGGGGAAACACGGTAGTTACTCTTCTGGGAGTGTTAGGAGTAACTCTGAGAGGCTGTTTATATTACTATCGCTTCTGAGCTCTCACTATTGTGCTCCTCTTTAACAATCATATAAACCAGACTTAATTCACTTTTAGAAAAATATTTCTTAAGCATATACAGTAAGAACAGTTATTACAAAATATTTTTCCAAATGGTGGACCTCCTTCTACAAACAAGCCCTGTCTCACTTGCTGTCAGGAAATGATAAAAGGATAGGCTACCTCTTTTGTATATTGACTCAGTTCTAGCTCATCAACTCCTGATTCATCAGTTTTTCCAGTTCCACAGTCAGAGAATTCAGCATCACAGTCAGTCAACAAGCATTTATTAAGTGCCTACTGGGTGCCAGGCACTGCCATCACATAATTTAAGCCCTTTTAAGGATTTACCCTCATAAGCCAATCCATCCCAATTGCATGAAGAAGAGGAGGTATCAATTCATATCTCTTTGTTCTGGTCAAGCTTGGTACTTCTCATCATTCATTTATAATATTTATTTCCAGAATCACATATCTAGATCTGGAAAGATCTGGACTCCCACTACAAAGATTTGGGAATTTTTTTCTTATAAAGCAAATACAAATGTATTGAACCAGTAACACTCTGCATACATCCTTCCACAGGGGAATACAGCTCCCTGAAAGTGCCCTCCCTCCTCTCAAGTTCTGTGATTCTACTCCAAAGCATTATCTCAGAGATGAGGGAGCCGATGAAATTCATTCCTCTTTAAATTCTTCTGCAATGATACAGCCTAGTGAACCACCACTAACAGCTCCCTAACTGAATGTGTAAAACATTCAGATCATGCTCAGCCACGGAAACAACAACAGCCCCATCCTGCTGAGGGATCAGAGAACCAGCCTAATCTCTGAAGCCTGAAGAGGCTTATTTGTGACCCTGACAAGTGCAGTCTGTGTGAAAGATGGAAAACTGCTGAAAGTTCACCTGCTTTCCTGCTTCTCATTAAGGCTCAAACCAGAATGACTTCCCTAAAGATTCTTTAAGAACTGACAGTCTTTCTTGAACCTGTTCCTATAATACTTAGGATTGCTATCTCCCCCATGACTGATATTAAACATGAAATTGATGACAGGATATGGAATAGACTGTGGACAAAAAGTAGAGGGGATTGATTTTTTTAAAGTCGTCTGTATACTGCCTTCTGGAAGCCCTATGTGCCTAATAATGTTGAAGTGGGGCCGGAAGTAGAACTGGACTCATTCTATTAACTAATAGTTAGAAAGGTACCAGGGGACACTGAGAGGCTAAGTCTTGTTTGCCCAGGGTCATAAAGTCAGTATACTTCAGAGACTATATTGGAACCCTGGTGGTCTTGACTCTGAAATCCTTATTTTATAAATCGTCTATTCAATATACCATGCTTCCTCTCTACAATGTTGCTCTAATTATCTAATTATCATTATTATTGTCAGACACGTATTGTGTCGTCTACATTTACAAATGTGGCTCACATTGTGGCATGTATAGATAGATCTCAGATGTTGCCTGCCTTTACAGAGAGTGGGAAAAGGACCTTGCCTGAACCAAAAGTAAGATAATGGAAAGAATGAGGTGGGCAGGTTCTAGGACAGAACAGACAATCTCTCTTCCAGTTTCCAAGATGCTAGAATTAGATCTTGAAATATCTCCAGTCTAGGGGTATCAGTTCAGAAGGAAAAATGCTTCCCTGACATTTCTTTTTTTTTTTGGGGGGGGGGGTAGACTTCAGTTTCCACTTTGCATATTAACCCCACAACATCAAATTCAAGTTACAAAAAAAGACTATCATAAATAATAAATAGAAAGTAAACCCATTTATCTAAACACATATTATAGTTCTACTGATTCAAATATAGTAAGAAATACAAAAGAGTAAATAAATTCTTCAGCTGAGAGTGAAGGGGGAGGAGAAAGGAAAGGGAACAAGCATTCATTTATTAAGTACCTACTATGTGCTAAGCATTTTACAAATGTTATCCCATTTTATTTTCACAATTACAACAGGACATAAGTGCTATTATTATCCTCACTTTACAGATGAAAAAACTAAGGCCTACAGAGGTTAAGGGACTTGCTCAGGGACACACAGCTATTAAGTGTTTCAGGCCAAATTTGAACTCAGGTCTTCCTGACTCCAGACCCAGGTGTCCACTGCATCACTGGAGGTCCTCTCTCAAAAGTCTCTAGAATTGCAGGCATTGGAGATCAGGGACACAATGGGACCATCTCCCATATATGTCCAAAGCTTAGGAGGTTACATTCTATCATTCAAAGCCTTTCTCTTTCTTTCGGCTCCTATGTTATGTCTTTATACTATGTGTTTCTTCCAAGAATCTCTGGAACCCACTAAGATAAATCCATCATGGCAGTCATGCAACCTTGTGCCTGGCATTCTCTCATCAGTTCATATAAGTCTCTGGATCTGAAATCCTCTATTTCCCAATAGATACTCCATCATATTCATGTATCAGAACTTATCTACTCATTCCTCAGTAGATGGAGATCTTTTTAGGTTTTTGATGTTACAAAAAGAACTCAAATATTTGTATATAAAAAGGATATTTCCCTCTTTCATCTTTTTTTGGGATATAGATTTTACTGTGGTATAGCTATGTCAAAGGACATTCACTATTTCATAACTCTTTGTATATAATTCCAAACTACTTACCAGAATGGTTGTACCCGTTCACAGGCCCAACAACAGAGCACTGCTGTGCCTATTTTCCCACAGGCCTTCCCACATTTAGCATTTTCCTTTTTTTTTTGTCATCTTTGCCACTCCAGTGGGATGATGTGGAATCTCAGAATTGCTTTAATTTACATTTCTCTAATCAGTGATTAGAAGCATTTTTTCATGCTGCTATAGATAGCCTGGGTTTCTTTTCTTGAAAACTGTCTCCTCATATCCTTAGACCATTTATCAATTGAAGAATATTACTTTTTTCTTATAAATTTGAATCAGTTCCTCACATATGTTAGAAATGAAGCCTTTTTCAGAGAAAATGGTTGCAAAGATTTGTTTTCCCAGTTAATTGTTTCTCTTTCAATCTTAGCTTTATTGGTGTTTATGCAAGCTTGTTTAATTTTAGGTAATCAAAACTATCCATTTTATCTTTTGTGGTCCTTTCTATTTCACGTTTGGGCCTGGACTTTTCTCCCATCCATATATTTGATAGGTACTTTTTCTCCACATTCCTCTAATTTATTTATGATATTACCTTTGATATCTAAGTCAAAGGATAGCTCCATTTGGAGCTGTTCTTTGTATAAGGTATGAAGTCTTGGTCTAAATCTAATTTCTTCCATACTGCTTTCCCATGTTCCCAGAAGTTTTTTCAAATATTGAGTCCTTGTCCCAGTAGCAGGGTTCTCTATATTTATTGAACACTGGGCTACTAGATACATTAGCTTCTCTGTGTGTTATATACTTAATATGTTCCATTGATCAGTCTCTCTACTTTTTAACTAGTGACAAATTATCTTAATAATTACTGCTTAAAAGTATAGTTTGAGATGTATTAAACCCTCTCCATTCTCATTTCTTTTTGTTATTTCCCTTAATATTCCTTGCTGTTTTTCCCTCTAAATGAATTTCATTACCACAAGTAATCCTCTAGTACTTTGATTGGTATGGTATTGAATAAGTAAATTAATTTTGATAGTATTTCCATTTTTATTACATTGGCTCAGCCTACCCATAAACAATATTTTTCTAATTATTTAGGTCTGTCTATTTCTGTGAACAACTTCTTTTGTAATTGTATCCATATGGTTCTTGTGTGTATCTTGGAAAATAGATTTCCAAGTATTTTATACATTTTGCAGACATTTTAAGCCCAGATTTCTCTTTCTATCTCTTTCTGGTAGGTTTATTGCTATTATATGTAAATGCTGATGATTTGTATGGATTTATTTTGTATCCTTCATGTTTTCTGAAGTTATTGATTATTTTAATTAATTTTTAGGTTTCTTTAAGTATACCCTTATATCATCTTCAAAAAGTAATCATTTTATTTATAGCAGCTTTTTTTGTGGTGGCAAAGAATTGGAAATCAAGGGGATGCCCATCAATTGGGGAATGACTGAACAAGTTGTAGTGTATGAATGTAATGGAATACTACTGTGCCATAAGAAATGAGGAGCAGACAGACTTCATAATAACCTGGAGAGACTTATATAAACTGATGCTGAGCAAGAAGAGCCAACCAGAAGAAATCTGTACACAATCACAGACATAATGTATGTATGATGGCTAACTTCAATAGACTGGGCTCCTCTCAGCAATGTAAGGTTATAAGACAACTCCAAAAGATTCATGATCAAAAAAGATATCCACATCCAGAGAAAGAGATGCTGAGTCTGAATGCAGATTGAAACAAACTACTTGCTGTGTTTCCTTTTCTTGTTTTGTTTTGTTTCCTCTTTCCCACTGATCATTCCATCAGTTATAATCCTTCTTTACAACCTGACTAATGATTAATGTGAAGATATTTGTAGATCCTATATTCAAGTGCATGCCGCCATGATGGGGGGGAGGCGGGGGAGAGGGAGAGGAAGAAAATTTGAAACTCAAGGGATTGTGGAACTGAATGTTGTAAACTAAAAGTAAATAAACCAATTTAATTTTTTTAAAAGTAATCATTTTATTTTTTCTTTACCTATGCTTATTCCCTCAGTTTCTTTTTCTTGCCTTATTGCTATCATTTCTAATACTATGTCAAATGTAAGGGGAACAATAGACATACTTGTTTCTCTCCTATATTTTTTGGAAATGATTTTAGTTGATATTTGTTACAAATAACGGTAGCTCTTCCTTTTAGATATGCTACTATTTAAAATTTTAAAGAAAGGTCCATTTACTCCTATAATTTCTAGGTGGGTTTTTTTTCTTAAAGCAATCGGG
This sequence comes from Petaurus breviceps papuanus, assembly GCF_028583685.1. Classification (NCBI taxonomy): domain Eukaryota; kingdom Metazoa; phylum Chordata; class Mammalia; order Diprotodontia; family Petauridae; genus Petaurus; species Petaurus breviceps. Next base: position 6,490,724 of record NW_027187302.1, read on the forward strand.
GTTAAGTAACTTGCTCAAGGTTACACGGCCAGTTATTTCTGGGTGTGGTGCTGAGTATCTAAGCCCGAATTTGATCCAGGTCATCCCGACACTGGAGTGGGTGCTCTTACTCGCTGAGCCACCTGGCCGCCCCTAGGTGGGTTTTTTTTTTTAATAGGAATGGCTGTTGTATTTTGTCAAAAGCTTTTTCTGCACCTATTATTACAATCATATGCTTTTGACTGATTTTGTATTCATGTGGTTAATTAAGTTTATAGTTTTACTAATATCAAGCCAATCCTACCTTCCACTGCAGTGTTAGAGAGAATGTTCCTAGGTCAATGAGAGGTTAGATGATTTGTCCATGTCTCACACTATTACTAAGTGACATTTGGAACTAGAACCCAGGTCTTTGGACTCCTAGTACAATTCTCTTTTCATGATGTCAAACTGCCTCGTGATATAGGTGTATCAGATTAAATTGAGAGTTCAGTAGTGTAGAAGGCATGAGAAAAAATGAACCTGGAAGCTACAGCCTGGTCTCTGACAGTCTCAAAAGGTCAAGGATGATAAGAACTGTTTCTGAATAGCAAATGGATAGTTGCAATTCTATGTTATCTGTGTACATGGGGTAGCAATTCTAATAAGCTTAGTAGGTTGGGAAGTCTTTCTGAAGTTGTTGTTGCTGTTGTTTTTTTCCTGGGCTTATATGTCAAGTGTAATTGAGGTTTTCTCCAAAAGGTCATATTACTGCAGCCAGTTGCAGACCTATCAGTCTGAAAGAAGAAGACTATTAAATTTCAAGTATGAATGGACAAGAATTGACTGAACTATATTTCAGTCAGTATTAAGCTGGGAACTCTATTCTAGAGTTGGGTAACAGCACTAGCTAAAGTTCAATGTATACACCTAGCCAGAACAGACTAGCATAGATGTAAATGATCTATCTATCCCATAAGCCACATGAGTGCAGTACAATGATGATTTCCCTAAAAGAGATGAAGTGTATGTGTGGTATACGTGGATCTGAGATGCGACCAAATAGAAGTAAAAAGTGAGAGTGTGGAGTTTCTACAAAAGGGTGTGCAATCAATGAATTCAAGCTTTATTTTACTGAATCAAATTTGCTGATAGTTCTCTGAACAGGGCTCCACAAACTTCAATGACAGTATAGGAAAAGGATCATGGGATCACAGATCCAAAGGTGGAAGGGACAGGAGCGGTAATGTGTTCCAATCCCCTCATTTTGTAGATGAATAAACAAACCATGGTCCATGGAGGTTAAGTGACTTGTCCAAGGTCACACAGGTAATAAGAATCAAAGGTGGAATTCAAACCCAGGTCCTACAGACCTCAGAACCAGCACTTTTTCATTATAACAAAATTCCTCCCTAAAGTCCAAGGACTAAGCCATACCTCCTACAGCCTCCTAGTATTCACTCAGTCCTCACACAATGAAACAGCTGCTCATCTCAACAACTGAGTAGTTCCACATAGCAACATATCTGGGCTGATAGCATACCTTCCATCTTTCATCATATCCCAATTTGCTTATTTTCTGACACCCCTAAACACCAATTCATGAAATAAGCACGAGTTTTTCCAGAGAATGTTCCCTACTCTACCAGAATAGGAGTCTATAGGAGATTGTATCCCTTCATATATGGAGGGTCAAGGGAGCTGAGAATTATTCTATCAATTGGTTTTCCATCATTGTTTTTACAAATTGTTCCCAATTAAATGCTTCAAAATTTGATTTATGTTTCTTGTCTGATCTGTTCATAGAGAATTCACTGGGTGGGGACTCAGCCATATTTGCAGAATTATATTTATCCAAAACACTCCACACTGAATCTGGAAAGCAAAGGGTTCCAGAATCACATGGGACTGGTGCTTACATATGTTATACAGTAGACTGTCTGCATTACCAGATTCATGTTTTCAAATATTTGCAGGTACCTCACAAGGTTGTTGTGAGGCCCAAATGAGATAATGTATGTGTTTTGCAAATTCTTAAGAGCTACATAAATGTTAACAATCCTTATTACTATCATTAGAATTACTGTGCTGACATCACTCCTTTCCCAAGCAACAAAACAACTCAAATGCCACCTCATGAAGCAAACCTTTCTCAGTCCCCCCAGCTTCTAACACCATCCCCTCTCTCCATGAATCATGTATGTACCTATTTATATTCATGTTTTTCCCCATTAAAATATCAATTTCTTGAGTACAGGGACTGTTTTTGCCTTTCTTTGTATTTCCAGTACTTAGCACGTAGCAAACTAGTAGATGTTTAATAGATGTTTGTTGAATGATTTGATAGGGCCTGATGGGATGTTTTGTCATTTGGTAAATGTTATAGGCTACAGTGTTAATTCTGATAATTTTACCTATTATTCCATGGACTCTAAGTTTAGGAAAAGAATAGGCAGGCTTGAAGCAAGCATGGAGAAACAGGAAGCCCATCCCACCTAAAAAAAGTCTTCGGGGCGGCTAAGTGGTGCAGTGAATAGAGCACTGGCCCTGGAGTCAGGAGGACCTGAGTTCAAATCCTGCCTCAGACACAACACACACAAAAACTAGTCGTGTGACGTTGGGCAAGTCACTTAACCCCAATTGCCCTACCTTCCCCCCTCCAAAAAGAAAAAAAATTCTTCTCTGTATATTATAGTAATTAAGGATGTATATGGATTTAATAAAGGGCATATTGGTGGCTCAATAGAGTTGCAGGCCTGAAAGTCAGGAAGTCTCATCTTCCTGAGTTCATATCTGTCCTTAGACACAAGCTGTGTGACCCTGGCCAATTCACTTATGTTTGTCTTAGTTTTCTCATTCGTAAAATGAGCTGGAAAAGGAAAAGGTAAACCACTCCAGTATCTCTGCCAAGAAAACCCCAGATGAGATCACAAAGAGTCAGACACAACTGAAATGACTGAACGACGTGCATTAATAAATCCTTTCATGATGCAAACATACGTACGAGAAGGATTTGCTTCTCACATATACGCTGGTATAAATTATTTTAAACATGCTAATACTTGGCTAAGATCTAGCAACACACAGGAAATGGAAGTTTAGATTAGAGCAAAGAAGAAGAAATTTGGAACAGAAAGATGGGCCCAGGTAGGATATGGGATTTTTGATGTTCAGAGGATAATGTAAAGGTATTGCTTCTCCAATAAGGTAGTATCTTAACAGGGGAGAAGGGAGACAAGGTGTGAAGGCAACAAATGCAAACGTTATCCATTTTTCAATGTGCCAAGGTCTCTAGTTATCATTCTAGACTCTAACAATAGAATGATTGTCAAAAGGGTCCAACGGACTGGGAGTTTAGCCAGATAGGCAGAGGTCCCCAGGCCATCTGGCAGCTACCAGAGGTCAAGTTCAGGGGAATCCACAGAGTAGGGAAGAACAAGGAGATGCTACAGATCAGGACAGAGCAGAGACAGCCTCAGTTTAGGAATAATGAGAAACCTCCCTATCCATCTCCAGAGCCCTAGAAATCACTTTGTCCCCTTCCCTTCAAACTAAAAGCTGGCACAGAGGGAAGTACTGTTCCAAAGCCTGTGTGTCACAGGGAGCTTGGGAAACTTACATAATAATAATAATAACAGCAATGGCTAACATTTGTACTGGGCTTTAAGGATTACAAAGCATTTTTCATATATTTTCTGATTTGATACAAAAGACATGTAAGAAGTGAATTTCCCAGGTCAGAAGCTGAGCTCCCAAGATCAGGTAAGAAGAAAAGGCAAACTCATGATGGGAAGCCTGGAGGAAGGAAATGTATGAGGGTAGAGGCTAATAAAGCCTCATTCTTTTATTTGCCAGTCCTTCAACTTCACCAAAACAAAGCAATTAGCAGTCTCCAGCAGAAGCTAAAAAAGAGGCTGTAGGATAAGCCCAGTGACTCAGGGCCCAAGACAATGGTGCAATCTAATATCATCGTGGAATTTAGTTTTGCATAGAAACACAGAATTTTCTAACAGGTTCCCCACACCAGCTAGGGCTTTTAATATGTATTCTTTTATAATTTCGTACTAGTGTCATATCCCCCTACTAATAAGCAAACTTTATGAAGGCCAAATAGGATCTTATCTAAATCTCCAAAGAACCACCAAGGTATGATGGGAACAACTGCACTGGGAGTCCAAAGAAGACCTGGGCCCCACCTTTTTCTATGTCACTAATTCATCATGTGTCATTGGGCTAGTCATTGAGTTTCACTTTCTTTTTCTGTTAAGTGACTTGCCTAACATCAGACAATGAATTAGTGACCTAGATGAAGGTGAGAGCTTATTCTCCATGGCACCTCCAAAGATGCCTTCTATGGAAATTCACCCCAGTACCATCAGAGTCATTTTTCCCCCAAGAATCTCAGAGATGGCAACTTTGCCTAAATTGTTTTTTTCTTCCTTTTTCTTTTTACGCTCTTTTCCTCTGGGGGAGGGGGAGGAGGTAGGGAAGGAGATTATACCTATCCTGTTTCTAAAAAGAATTTGAATCAAAAGCCTAAATTTTCCATCTATTTCTGTACCCATGTAGTACATTGCATTTGCTAATGGATAACATTATCATCATGCTATTTTTAATGTTTTAGAAGGAAAATTTTCTTGACTAATCAATTATTTCCAGCCCAGCTGAGTCTTCCACCTAAGAGCATCCCATTCCTCCTTATTCAAACTGTTCCTAGGTTCTCTCTGTCTCATTACATACTCCTGAAAGAAGATCAGTAACCCAAAAGTCTCCCCCATCTGCTTTTGTCTGAAAGAGTAAACAGAACTTGAGAGCTGAGATTAGCTGTACCTTTCAAAGTACAATGTGTTTTCCAATTTTCTCCTCTTCACCTTTGGACCATCCCTCTTCAAAAGAAAATATTACCATTAAGCTTAATTTGATTGCCAAGTGCTAGTTAGTCACAATCTGTTTATTCCCAGACTTCTCTCCTTATCATACCCTCAAGTTATCCACCCAGGAACCTGGGCTTGCCCAAGCTTCTTGCCATCAGGTCCATTGCTGCACATTCTTCTACCTCACCCACTTATTTCCTGCCCTTCACAATAATCAAATCAATGTTATCATTGGTCCCAGAAAGGGTATGACAGTCCTATGGAGCCACTCACAATCCCTAGGCCAGGAGTGGGGAACCTATTGCCTCAAAGCCTTCTAGGTCCTTGGATGTGGCCTTTTGACTGAGTCCAGGTTTTACAGAACAAATCCTTTTATTAAGGGGATTTGTTCTGTGAAGTTTGGATTCAGTCAAAGGGCTGCACTTGAGGACCTAGAGGGCCATATGTGACCTTGAGGCCACAGGTTCCCCACCCCTACTCTATGCCAAAATTCCCTTATCTAGCCACAATGGCTCCCCTTTGTGTGTTGTTGCCCCTTATTAAAATGTAAACTCTTTGGGGTTAGAGACTATCTCATTTTTTTTTTTATTTTAGTTTACATCATTCATTTCCACAAGATTTTGAGTTACAAATTTTCTCCCCATTTTTCCCCTACCCACCACCCCAAAACGGCGTTCCCACTGAATATCCTCTCTCCCAATCTGCTCTTTCCCAAATATCTTCCCCCATCCCCTCTCCCACTCTCCAGTAGGGCATGGTGGATCTCTATGCCCCAGTGCCTGTATATCTTATTTCCCAGTTACATGTAAAATAATAATAATAATATAATTTTTAAAAATTTGATTTTAAAACTTTGAATTCCAGATTCTTTCCCTTCCTCCCTCGTCACCCACCCTTACTGGGAAGATAAGCAATTCAGTATCGGTTGTACATGTGTAGCTACGCAAAACATTTCCATAGTGGATATACTGTGAAAGACTAACTATATTTCCCTCCGTCCTATTCCATCCCCCACTTGTTCTATTCTCTACTTTGATACTGTCCCTTTTCAAAAGTGGGTGCTTCCAACATCCCTGCCCCCTAGCCTGCCCTCCCTTCCATCATCCTCCCTCTCATCCCCTTCCCCCCTACTCTCCTGTAGGGTGAGATACCCTGTTTAGTGTGTATGTTATTCCATCCCTAAGCCAAATTCAATGAGAGTAAGTTTGACCCATTCCCTTTTGCCTTCCTATTCTTCCCCTCCATTGTAACCGTTTTCCCTTGCCTCTTCTGTATGCAGTAATTTACCCCATTCTGTCTCTCCCCATCTCCTCTCATTATATTCCTCTCTCACCTAACTATCTAGTTTTTTCATTTGTACCACCAACACCTAGCACAGTGTTTGGTATATAGTATGGACTATATAAGTGCTTTTTCAATGATTCATTTATTTAGTCATAAGTTAGTCACATGTGATTGTTTATTGTGATTGTTTATTAGACAAGAAAAGTGCTGAATCCTGAATAACTCAGAGGAGCCTAATAAAGTTAAAGATACAAGAGGGACAAAGAACCCCAAGTTTAACCCAGTGAAGGAAGAAGGTTCAACAGACTAATGTCTTCAGCATGGAAGAAAAATTGGAAAAGTCATGAATTAAGGTTTTTAAAAAGTACTTCTATTTCCTACCTTCATTACTGTCCATTAGAAAATGAAAGAAAGGGGCAGTTAGGTGGCACAGTAAATAGAGTACCGGCCCTGGAATCAGGAGGACCTGAGTTCAAATCTGGCCTCAGACACTTAACACAAAACTAGCCATGTGACATTGGACAAGTCACTTAACCCCAATTGCCCTACCTTCCCCCCTCCAAAAAGAAAAAAGAAAACAAAAGAAAATTTTAAAATGCTTACACTTAATAAGTACATCTGAATTTCACAAGTCTTACATTTAAGATTAGGATTGTGAATCTTCACCTGTTTTCATGTGTTAATGCCTGTGATCAAAACATAAGGCTTTAACTAGCAAATAATTAGCCTTGAGAATGAAGATGACAACAGAAGTCAGTCATAGGCATATCCCTCTAACGTTATTAATTGGCCTTGAGAATACACAATGCTCCTTAAGATGACATTATAAGGGCCCAATCCACAGGGAACAATGTTTATACACAAACATTAGTAATAGGCCCATGGCAAGAACTACTGATATTTAAGGGAGTTAACACCACTTCGGCCCAACTACAATCTGGGGTCATTGCTATCAGTCTGATTTGTGTGTTGGGTGACTGGCCAAACGTTGTGATTGGAGGGATTTGCCCTGTCTCAGTGGAGTTTGGTTATAATAATGGATAGTGGATATAGATAACTTTATTCAAAAACTGGTTAGAGGCAACGTTGTGGAAGGAAGTTTATTAATTTATTCTCCTACTGTTCTTCCCTAACCTTAGACATTATCTGGTCCAATCTTGTCATTTGACAGATAAGGAAACTGAGACCCAGAGAAATGAAGAGATTTGTAGTAAATGTAGTAAATGATAGAGCTGGGATTTTGAACCTGGGTTCATCGCTTCCTAATTCAGCATGCTTTCAACTGTAGCAAGCTGCCCATAAAGTCATGCTCCATTTATTTAACCTGTTTTGAGGAATGTTCAGCAGAAAGCTATTTAATAAATTTTATGAGATGATCATTAAATGAAAGTACTTACCTAAGGACTCTTGACATACTGTCACCCATTTTCATTGCTGTTCTTTAGCTCTAATAGTATGACTTCAGGGCTTTGGAAAGGAGAACTACACAGTTTATTTTCATTGACAGAGAAAATAATCTGGCCATAATATTTCAAATTTTAGGAGTCTAGACCCAAAAGGTTTCATGCAATTTAACAAAACAAAAAAGCAGCAACATTATACTATGCAGAGATAATATGCACATAAAATCTACCAGTTAAATTAAATGGGCAATATAAACTCCCAGAACAACAGAATTGAAAATGAAATGAATATTGAAATTTGGGTTATTTGGCTTATATAGTCAAAGACAAGCTGTTCAGTTTTTGTTATATTCAGAATCTATAGGAAGCTTCTTTTACCAAACATTTTATAGTATAAATATGTAAAAGATGTATGGAGGAGTCTGTGGAATCAGAAAGAACAAAAGGAAAGTTTCTTAGAGAAATAAAGGTCCTTCCCCACCTGCCAAGGGTGCACCACCCCTGACATCTTTTTAGTCATAGAGGGGAGTTGTGCCTAGGGAAAGAGTTGAAATAAAGTCTTTACCCAGTGTCTAAACTCTCTGAGGAAATCACTCTGAGGAAGAGAGATGGAATTTCTATTCATTCCAGGCATTCCAACCCAGGAGTAGGGAACCTATAGCCTCAAGGCCACATGAGGCCCTCTAGTCCTCAAGTGTGGCCCTTTGATTGAATCCATACTTCACAAAACCGTTGGACTCAGTCAAAGGGCCACACTTGAGGGCATAGAGGGCCTCTTGTGGCCTTGAGGCTGTAGATTCCCCACCCCTGCTCCAGCCCTTCCATTAGCAAAAGAAATGTACTTCTGGAGACTCTTGCCTTACTTTCATCCTCTTGCCCAATCACTGAAAGGGAAATCTCCATGATTATTAATAACAGCTAGTGTTTATATAGCACATTAAGGTTTGCAGAGGCTTTACAAATATTATCTCATTCTATTCACACAACCACCCTGGGAGGAAGGTGTTATTATTATCCCTATTTTACAGATGAAAAAATTGGCAGAGAGAGATTAAGTGACTTGCCTAGGGTCATACAGCTGGTAAGCATGCAGGGCCAACTCACCACCTAGCTGTTTATTTTTTTTAAGATGCTTAAAAGATGAAAACATTAGATAAAAAAGATAAAAATATATGGCAGATAAAAAATATTTCAAAATAGCATCTTTAAGCTGGCACTCACTGGGGGCAGAGAGTTGGTTGGCTGATTTAAATGTATAGGTTAAGAAATCCTTAGGAAGGTGAGATGTAAAACCTGGCAGGAGAAAATCTGATCAGCCTTCACCACAAACTGAGTTTTATTTTTCCTTCCCGAAGAAAGAATCTTGTTAAGTTGCTACCATTCCATAATGAAGGTACTGATAATTTGATACAGGACTTTTTCTCCTTCCCCCTTGAAGATATAACTCAAGAATCAGACTCTGACCATGATGAACCATATTCTATCTTAGGAACCTTTCTCAATGGCTCCTGTCCCACCCTCCCTCCATTTTCAGCTTCATATTGGAAACATCAGAATAGCTTCCTCTTATCACTCATGGTGCCACAGCTCCTCTGTTAGCTCTCAAGGTAGCAAAGGCATTCTGTGTAAAACGGGTTTATTTAAGGCAGTGGGGATCAAAGAAGGACTTGAATCTGAGTCCTTATTGTTGCAATGGACAATATCTTCCATTGAGTTCCATTACCCTCCATTGAAGTACGCCTAATAGTTCCCACTGGGGCAGCTGGAGTGGCACTGCTAGGGGATGTGGTAAATAGAGCCCTGGGCCTGGAGTCTGGAAGACTCATTTTTCTGAGTTCAAATCTGGTTTCAGACATTTACTAGCTGGGAGACTCTTGGCAAGTCACTTCACCCTGTTTGTCTCAGTTTCCTCATCTGTAAAATGAGCTGGAGAAGGAAATGGCAAACTACTCCAGTATCATTGCCAAGAAAACCCCAAATGGGGACAAAAAGAGTTAGATTCAACTGAAAATGACTGAACAACAAAACAACAATTCAAAGTTCCCACAAATCCACAGCAACACTTGGTGAAGTCCTTGCCTTGAAAGTGGAACTGTAGTGTCTCCTTCTAGCCCTGGTAGAGCTACCAAGATCCATTAGTCTATAGTGGTTTCCTAGCTCTGGCAACCCCATCTCTTAGCACAGCATGCACAGTCAGTGAAAAGTATTTATTAAGCATTTACTATGTGGCAAGCACTATTCTTAAGTCCTGAAGATACAAAGTCAAAACTTCATACAGGAGAGATAACATGCAAAAAAATATGAATGTATATACAAGATAGAAACAGAGTAGACGGAATATAATCTCCAAGGGAAGGCATTAACAGTGGCGAAGTGAAGGTGGGAAGAGGGACAAAGCAAATGTCTATTGAAGAAAATAGGATTTGAACTGAGTATTGAAGGAAGCCAAGAAGAGGTAGAAAGGAGACCACTACACACAGCATTCAGACTGCCACTCATGAGTACCTGTGCCCCTCCCTTGAGGTGTTCCAGCTATGTGTACATTGAACTGAAAGGTTCCTTCACCTCTCCTACACTTGTCCTCAGGCATCTTTTCTGCCCTCAGTGGAGAAAGAAGAAAGGAAAATGGACCTTCGGTAAATGAAAGAGTCAATAATAATCATAACCATAACTCACAGAAAGGCGGTGTGATGTAATAGATAACCTCCAAGTCAAGAAGGTTCATGGTTCAAATCCCACCTCTGACACTTTGGAAACTTGTGGAAGTCTCTTGACTTCTCAGTGACCCAAGGCAAATCTAAAGGCAGGACTAAATTGAAGAGCAAGTGCCAACTTGGATTGATAGAAGAAGGTTTTGTTTGTTTTTTTTTAATATATTCCTATCTTAAGAAATATCAAATAAAATGGATATTTTTATATACATAGTGGAAAATTTAAAAAGAGCATCATACATGAAACTTCAGATCTCTATTAGACAAAGATTTCTTTCTTAAAAGTATATGTTCAACTTATCACTTTCAAAATTGACCCCTTTTTCTATTCTTTCTTGACCTTCCTTCTGTTCTCTTTTCTATATTTTTTAAATGCCTCAATGATTTTATTTCCTTTCTTTTCTCTTCTTCTTACTTTCTTTGTTGGCTATTGGATCCCATCATCCTTGCCATCCCACCCCTTCTCCCATTAGAAGAAAAAAAATCAAGTCAGTATAACAAGTACATGTTGTCAAGCAAAAACAAATCCCTTATTGGCTATATTGGAAAATTCAAATCTCAGTCCTCATTTGGTAGGAGTTTATTCAATAGGAATTTCTTACACCAATGAAATCATAGGTTAAAAAAAAACTCAAATTTACATAGCATTTTTAAGTTTTTTGTTTTGTTTTGCTTTTTGGAGGGCAATTGGGATTAAGTGACTTGCCCAAGGTCACACAGCTAGTATTTATGTTAAGTGTCTGAGGTCGGATTTGAACTCAGGTCCTCCTGACTCCAGGGCCGGTGCTCTATTCACTGAGCCACCTAGCCACCCCAGCATTTTGTTTTACAAAATGGTCTATATTATCATACTCACTCATGATCCTAGGATCATCACAATGACCCTATGAGACAGATACTATTATCCTTAATTTATAGACAGAGAAACTGAAGTTTAGAAAGGTTAAATTACCTAGAATCATACAGCTAGTGAGTATCTGAGTTAAGATTTATACCCAGCTCTCTCTGAGTCCAAATCCAGTACTTTATCCACCATGTCACTCATTCAACAAAGACAATATAGCAGGGGAGAGAGAGAACATGAAGAACCATAGAAAACCACATTCACTGTTGTAGGATAAAGCCCAGAGCTATAACATGGAAGAGAAAATTCATGGACCCTTTTCTTTGGTGATACTGTGAATCATATCATCTACTTAGCACATCAAGGAAGATGGGAACTGCAGCAGAGGAGAACTGACACCATCCAGAATGGGAAATGGAATTTTATTGAATATCAATAAGCTCAGTTATGAGCCCCTTTGGCATTTTTCTCACATTAAATAAAGACCTAATTAATACAGTGTGTTCCAAAAGTTTTAGTGCAGTTTTAAAGTATTTTAAAACTGCACTAAGAATTTTGAAATGTTCTGTATTAGATGTTTTGTCAGCCTAAGTATTGTCAAAGCGCTTGAGAGCCCTTTGGAGAAGAGAGAAATGAACAAGATGTTCCTAGGGTTTTCCTGGACGGAGATATGATCCTGAGAGATTTTGTGAGATCACCACCAAAACTGTACTTAGGTCCTCATGTCAGGAAGGATGCTCTGATATCAGGGTCACCCCCAAATGTTTAGAGTATGGGTAATAAACAAACTGAACTAAAAACTCAATGTAAGAGGGTGAACTTACTCACATGTGTCACTGAGACTTAGGGGGCTATAACTTATAAAGTTAGACTAAAGCTATGAATGAACATACTTTATTAAGGAAGGAATAATCAGATTTTTTAAAAAAAACAATATATACTCAAGCAAATATACTCATCAGGATTTCCACAAACTTTAGAGTCAGTCAAATGACATTTATTGAGTGCTTATTATATGCCAGTTACTTAGAATAAATGAGATTGAAAGTCATGTTGTGACTAGAGAATACAGATTCCACCCCCTACCCTCAGTCAAAAGGAAAAAATGGACAAAAACCAAGAAATAAATCACGCACCTGGTATGGAAACATGACATATTATAGGTAATAAGAGAAGACTTTGAATATTTAGACATCTACTGGAACTGTCTTCTAGAAGCAAAGTAGATACTATGTAATTGACTTGCATTGATGATAATTAAATTCTTCAAAATGTTCAGAGAATAAGGGATTGTATTATTCTGAACTTGATTCTGACCAATAAGGATGACTTGTTTGCTGAAATTGACATGACTACTTCATCTTAGAGGGAAATGACCACTCCATTTTATGAAAGATAAGCCACAAATAAAACCAATGCAGGTAAAATTAGAAGAGAAGCCAGAAACTTTGGAAAATACTTACCACAAGTTTCTCAGATAATGTTTCATTTCTAAACTATATAGGGTATCTAAGTTAGATTTATAAGAATAAGAACCATTACCCAACTGATATATGGTCAAAGAATATAGATAGGCAATTTTCAGAGGAAGAAATGCAAGATATCAATAGTCACATAAAAAATGCTCTAAATTACTAATAATTAGAGAAATGAAAATTAAAACATTTCTAAGGTACAATCACATAACCCATCAGATTGGTTAAGATGACAAAAGAAAGGAAAATGACAAATTCTTCCCTTCCCTTCCCATTGAGAAGACAAAAAAGAAAAAATATTACAAATATGTATACTCATGCAAAAAAAAATTCCACATTAGTCATGTCCAAAAAGAAAGAAAGAAACTGGAAGAAAATAGGCTTCAAGATAAATAGAAGATTTGAGGAAACAGGTATTTTAATGTATTGTTGATATAGCTATCTCTCACTGTTGTTATAACCATTCTGGAAAGCAATTTGGAACTGTGCTTCAAAATCTATTCAATGATGCATGCCCTTTTGAATGGCAATGTCACTGCTAGGTTCATATCCTAAAGAAAGCAAAGAAAAAGTAAAAGGTTCATATCTGCAAAAATATTTCTAGCAGTTCTTTTTGTGGTGGCAAAGAATTGGAAACTGAGAGGCTGTTTATCAATTAGGGAATGACTGAAAAGTTATGGTGTATGAAAATGGAGTATTACTGTGCTATAAGTAACAATGAAGGGGCCAGTTTCAGAAAAACCTTGTAAAGACTTGTATGAACTGATGCAGCTCTTGCATGTGAGTAGAACCAGAACAACACATTAGTAACATAAAGAGTAACAGCTATTTATAAAGATAATGAGATAGGAAAGACGTAGTAACTATGAACCGTTAACACAAAAACCAACCCTAATTCCAAAAACTCATGATGAAAGAAACTATCCACTTCCACAAAGAGAACTGGTGGGCTCAGAGTGCAGATTGAAGCTAATTTGCTTCTCTGTCTTTCACTTTCTTTCTTTCTTTTTTTGTACATAGCAAAGGTAGAATTTGTTTTAAATGACTACATATTTGTCATATTTTTGTTTGTTTACTTTTCTTGCCTTTTCAATGGGAGAGGGAAAAGAGATGAAGGGGAGAGAATTTGGAACTAAAAACTGAATTTTAAAATAAAATTGAATTTTTTTAAAAGAAAGGGAAAGGACAGAAATAGTCTAACATACTACTTAGATTTTTGCAGAGTGGATTTCAAAATGTTCACAAAAAGGATCTCATGGATAATGATTTTATTGGGAAGTTGGCCTGCAAGAAAAAGGATGATATTATATAATAATATGATCATTTCAGTCATTTTTCAGTTGTAACCAACTCTTTACAACCCCATTTTGGGTTTTTCTTGACAAAAATATTAGAGTGGTTTGCCATTTCCTTCTCTAGCTCATTTTACAGATGAGGAAACTGAGGCAAACAGAATTAAATTACTTGCTCAGTGTCACACAGTGTTTGAGGTCAGATTCAAAAACAAATTCTTATGAGGAAGAAAAAAAGGAGCAGTTTTATATAAATACCAATTATGGATATACAAGGAACTCATTGAGCATATAACTGACCATGGATTTTTTTAAAATAATGCCTTATTGATTGCTCTTATTTTAATATCACAGTCATTTCTAGAGTCCAAGATCATTCTCTCAACCAACATCCATCCCTTATACCAAAGTAATACAGATAACAAAACTCCCTGACAATCATAATAGCTAGCATTTATGTAGGAGCTACTTAGTGCCGCTGTGCAAAGTACTTTACAGATATTATCTCATTTGATCCTCACAGTACCCATGAGAAGTAGGTGCTATAATTAATCTTGTTTAACAGTCCAAGTACTGAGACAAACAAGCATTAAGTAACTTGTCCAAGGTTATACAGCTAGTCAGTGTCTGAGGCTATATCTGAACACAGAGCTTCCCAATTCCCAATGCCTACAAGGGCATCTAGGTGCAGTGGATAGAACACTGCACTTGGAATCAGGAAGATATCTTCCTTAATTCAAATCCAACCTTAGACATTAGTTGTGCGACCCTGGGCAAGTCACTCTATCATGTTTGCCTCAGTTTCCTCATCTGTAAAGTGAGCTGGAAAAGGAAATGGCAAACCATTCCAAGATCTTTGCCAATAAAACCCCAAATGGGGTCCCAAGAGTCAGACACAACTGAAACAAAAGAAAGTGAGGGTGAATACAAAAGAGTGGCATAATGCTATAAAAATAATATCTGCAATACTGAAACTCAAGAATAGCTAAATTTGGCAATGGATACTAAGAACAGCAAAAGCAATTTAAAGTTACGCTGGAAACAAGAGGAAGGCCAAAGAAAGGATAGAATCCATTTTCTAGGTAGGTAGGAAAATAACAGGTGATAGAAAGGAGGAAGCTCTGCTCAACTCCCATATTGCCTTTTTTTTTTTTTGGTGGTAAGAAGAAAATCTTCAGACAAGGAAAAATAAAACAAAAACTAATAGTTGAAATCCATGAAAAACGAGGCTATAGTAAGAGCATCTAGCTGTCCTAAATAAGTTAAAAACCCAAATGTTTTTACCAAAAACATTTACCAAAAACCCAAAAGTCCCAAATGAACTAAATCCTAGGGCAGAGAAAGTACTCATGAATGTGATTGCTCAGCTATTTTCCTGGCCTTTGAAAAATCATGGATAAGAGAAGACTAGAGATTGGCAAATACCCAAATGTTTAAATATCCAAAGATGAAAGAGGATGAATTCTTCACACTATAGGCTATTAAGTTTTACTTTGACTCCTGAATAAATTATAGAATATATTATAAAAGGATTTTTTATTGAGGAAAGGAAATTATGCTTACATTACTTTTTCAAGAATAGTCCATGCTAGAGAAGGCTCACTATAAATCCCAGAAATTTACAAGAATCAAAATTAAGCTTACTAACCTAGAGTCAGCAAATTCCATTCTTTTCCTTTTATTTCTTTTATTAAAAAAAATCAGAACAACTCTTGCTCTCCTCCAGGCCTCCAATATCTCTCTGATTTTATGCCATATTTCAAATGTCACTGGTAGTGAGTAGGTCAGGAATCATAACTGCTAGTTCTTTCAATAGCAACTGATACAATTCATCTAATCTATGCACTTTGAATCAGGAAGGAGTAATTATTGTATCTTCTTATTTATGTTGGTTATGAATTCCTTGTTAATTTTTTCTTGTCATTTCTAGTCAAAATGCACAAAAATAAGAATTAAGCTGTTCTGTATCCTTTTAGTCAGTAATCAATCAGCAAGCATTTATTAAATATCTACTGTGTGACAGGAGAGGCACTATGGAACTGAATGCAAAAAGGATATAGTTCCTTCCTTCAAGAAATCTCCAAACCTCTAAAGAGGTTGTTGGGACAGCAAGCCCAGAGTCAGTGCTAAGCAACTGTATACATAATACATGTATGCACGCTTCTGAAACTACAGGAGCAATTCCTGTAGTACCTGGGAGAATAAGGAGCCCATTAATCCTGAACAATGGTCCCATTTCTTCTTTGATCCTACTTTTTTCCCCAAAATAAGCAAATAAAACTCTTTTTCTTCGTTTTCTTTACCAGCCTTAATCAATTCTGAGCTTTAGTACTTCTTATAATTTTCTTTTTTTCTTTTCTTTCTTTTTTTTGGCAAGGCAATTGGAGTTAAGTGACTTGCCCAGGGTCACAGAACTAGTGTCAAGTGTCTGAGACAAGATTTGAACTCAGGTCTTCCTGACTCCAAGGCTGGTATTCTATCCACTGCACCACCTAGCTTCCCCCCCCCCCCCTTATAATTCTTACATTACTGTTTGATGATTTTGTATTTGTTCTCTGTTACCTACGTTGCTTACAACCTTTACTATCTCTTAAAAATCCAGGTGGTTAAGTTACACACTAGTCTCTGAAGCAAGTACCTCATACATTCTTTTCAGTCTTCAGAATTTCATTACATCCTATAAAATTTTAGATCCTAGCTATCTTTATTCTAAAATTTAGAGTCTTAATCCTTTGAAATTTACTCTCTCAAAATATAGGGTGAATAGGGTCCAATTTTAGTCTCATCTATTACAAACTCTAGAAGGAAATGTTAGCTCCCCCTCACCAAGATTTCCATAATTTCCAAACCAGTTCCTCCATGCTGGACAGAATCAGATCAAGAATAAAATTTCCTCTTCTTGGTTCCTTCACCTTTCAAAAGATGAAATTATCATTAAGGCATGTCAAGAAATTATTAGCAGCTCTGCTTTAGAAGAGAGAGCTCCAACAGATGTCTAGATAATAGAGGTTACTCATTACTTGTCTATAGTGCTTTTTTTGGCCAGGCTTATGATATGTTTCCCAATCTCCTCATTTATTTCCTTTTTTCCAGATGGTCCATAGGATATTCTGATAACAAAATTATATCTGTTTCTCTCGTTTATTGATATTTACCCAAATGCTCTCTACCATGCTTTTTCATTCTGGTTTCTTGATAGCCTCACATAAACATATCTTCTTAATATATTATGTTATCCTACATTTTTTCTCATATTGTTTATTTGAATAAGGAATACCCATATCTGAACCTGAATCTTATCTCAAAAAGATTCAAAACTTGAATTCAAAGAGGCCAACCTTGACTCTTTGCTTTGGACTAATAGTTTATCATATTTGCTAATTATGGTTTGTGAATTTGTATGTAGAAAATTGAGACCATGAGCATAGACTGATCTGCAAGCTAAATTTTTGGAAAGCAGATTCAAAAGTGTTTAGGAGGAAAAAGAATGTCATGGAGCAAAATATCTCAGAGGATGTCCACCCAGGAAGTATGAGAGATGTTCAAGGAAAGCAATTCTAATTAGGACAAATGGGATTTGTAGATGTATAGTGAATTCATAAACCAATTAAATTTTAAAAAGAAATGTAAGGAAGACAGAAGCAAGGTCAGGCAAGAGAAGAGTATGACACCATCCCATAAAATAGTTCAAGCAATGATAAAGCTCCAAAATAACTGAGCTTTTGAGAGAAGCTAAGAACAACAAAAAAGGGGAGGGGGAGAAGGGATTGATTCTAGGAGAAAAGGAAGGTTCAAAGAGGAAATGGGAGGTTTTCTTATAAGTGGATAGAATAATGATAACCTATAGCAGAGAGAAGTCAGAGGTGCTCAGCTCTCGTTTTGTTGCTTTTTTGTGCTCCAGAGAATGACCTTTACACTGGAATTAAAGAATAAATGTAACTAGCAGAAAGTTGATACCCAAGATAGATAAGGAGATGGCAAGAGAATATCTAGTGAAATTCAAGTCAAGTGGCCTAAGGAAACTACATCCTCTGGTCCTAATGAGATTGGTAATGTGATTGCTGAGCCATTATCAGTGATATTTAAAATATCACCAAAAACAGGGGAAATATTCTAAGATTGGAGAAAGGCAAATGTAATTCCATTTCTGAAAAAAAAAGGAAAGGGAATAGAGCCTGCAAACCATAGACCAGTAAGCTTGACTTCAATTGCTAGCAAAAGTCTAGAATCTATTATTAAAGAGATGTTTGAGGAACACCTAGAAAGAAAAGTATTAACTATAGAGTTCATAGGTATGGGTCATACCAGACTAACCTCATTTCCTTTTGCTGACAGGATTGTTAAACTAGTAGATGGAAGGAATGTTCTGGGCAGAGTTTTACCTAGGTTTTAGTAAAGCTTTTGGCAAAAAGTTTAAGTAATAAATTTAAATGCCTCATATTGTTCTTGTGGAACAGATGGTGAGATCTGGATTATGAAATACAGTCTGATAGAATTATAATTGGTGATTGGCTGAACTTAAAGAATATTTGTTAATGGCTGAAATCAAAAAAGCAGGTCTCCAGTGTTCAAGGACCTATGTTTGCCCTTGTGCTTGGTAATTTTTTTTCTTCTAACATTTTTATCATTCATTGACTAGGATATAAGCATGGATGGTATACTCATCGTATTTGTAGATGACACAAAGTTAGAAGAGATAGCTTACAACTTAATTTATTTCAGTAAAATATGAGGCCAGGTTCTCAACTGAGAGGGGTAGGGGATGGGGAGCCATGTACATTTCAAGGAGGGGTGATAAGGGTGGAAAAAGCCATTGCAGTGAGTGGGTTAGTGAGTTGATTAGGGGTGTGTAAAAGCATGGTCTCACAGCAGTAATGGCCTCATTTAGATTATGTACTTAAATTTATATTAGACCCAGTCAGGGGTATGAGAGTAAGATGGAAGATGGAAGAAAGATAACATCTGAGGCACCCAGTTAAGAGAAAACAAGTTCCAACAAAGTGGTTAATAAGCAAAATCCAGAATCAACGCATTTGAGAGTTGGAGGAGATTTCAGTGACCATCAGATCCACCTAGTCACTGAGGCTGGAACTGGGTGTTATCTTAACTTCTCACTCTTTCTTACTCTCACATATCCAATCAGTTACCAAGTCCTATTATTTCTTTTTGGAGGGCAATTGGGGTTGAGTGACTTGCCCAAGGTCACACAGCTAGTTTTTGTGTTAAGTGTCTGAGGCCAGATTTGAACTCAGGTCCTTCTGACTCCAGGGCCAGTGTTCTACTCACTGTGCCACCTAGCCACCCCAGAAGTCCTATTATTTTCAACTTCATAACATCTCTCCTATACACTCCCTTCTTTCTGCTACCACCCTTGCACAGGCTCTTATCCCCTTACACCCAGACTATCACAATAGCCTGCTAAACCCCTCTCTCATCTTTCCCCAACCCTTCTGTATCCTTGATTTAGTTGTCAAACTCATCTTCCTAAAGTACAAGTCTAACCATGCCATTTTCCCTATTCAATCAACTCTATTGGCTCTCTATAGCTCCAGGATCAAATATACTATTCTCTGTTTGACTTTTAAACCCTTCATAACCTGGTCTCTTCCTAACATTCTAGTCCTCTGACACCACCCCCAACATATACTCCTACTATCTTACTATCTTACTTTCCATCTGAGATATTTTCAAAGGCTCTTACCCTTGTCTGGAGCACTCTTTCTCAGGCCTCAGGTTCCTGGATTCCTTACCATTCTTCAAGTCTCAGCTAAAGTCTCATTTTCTTTAAGAAGTTAATCTCAATCCTCCTTAATATTAGTGACTTTCCTCTGAGATTGCCTACATTATCTCTCCTGTAAATATATTATTTGTATATATGTGGTTACATGTTGTGTCCCCACCTCCTCCTAAAGTAAGAACCTTTTTTTTTTTTGCCTTTTTTTGTGTGTGTGTGTATACTTAACATAGTGCCTGGCACAAAGAAGGTACTTTAAAAATGCTTATTGATTAAGTGACCTTTCTCATTCTCTAGCTTGGTGAATATGTATAGGCAATTTCTCCCTGCTGTTAAAATCCTTTTGATTAAATTTGCATGACACCAGGTAAATACATTCATAACCAGCCTGTTAGGTACGCTCCAACTCGGGCAGTTCCCTATATCATGGTAGTTCCTATATCATGGTTCAGAAATCCAAATCCCATTCTCAGACATGATTTTCTTAACTTGCTATTTATTACTAAATCTCCTTTTGTCTTCAGCATCTCTTGCTTTCAATGTGATGTGCAACAGTGATGAAAACACCCCCCATGTCCCCATGGCCTTTGGTTTCTTTCCCCAGGCTTTATGGCAGAATCACTTGTGTCCAAGAGAATCACAGGAAGAGCATAGAAGTCATGTCTATTGACAAGTCTTGAGAGCTTCTTTATCTTTTATACCTTGATATATTCCCTGGGAAGATAATGAAAACCCCACTATTATAATCAAGTTGGCAAATAAGTGCCTAAGTACCCATCAGCAGGAAGTCAACAACAAAACTCTTACAACTCTTCCTTGGTCCATAATGGACTGATCTCTCACCTGAAATCATCCATGATTCCACTTGGTAGTTCCTTGGATGATCCTTTTTCCCTTATAGCATATAACGCCCTCCTCTTCCGAAAGACACTCAAGTTGGGTTGGTCTTTTGCTGTTGTTATTGTTCCATATGTACAATGCTACTTCTCTTCATCCTCTGTAGGATATTCTTTCACTTTCTAACCTCTTAACACAGATCAGATTCCTCACTTACTCTTCAGACCCCTATTCTATATTTTTTCCATGTTAAAGTTTCGGTCTCATTTTTTATTTATTTGCTTGTTTTTCAGGAACACGTCATTGTGGTTTACCGCGTGGAGAGGCAGCCCTCAAGAAACACCCACAAGTTAAACATACAGTACATAACACTCATTTAGCTGTGGCAGAAATACAAATGCTGTGCACTCAATGTAAGTCACTACAGCATTGTCCCAGTTCTCTTTCCTGAGTGACAATGAGGTTCTAACTCCTTGCTTTTCAAACTATACAAAGGTTATTATAATTCACCTCATTTTCAGCTTATTAACACCTTAACATCCTTTGTCATTTCTTAACTACTCAATAGCAATACCCAACTTCTTTTCCTTTATCTGGGATTTGAAGGCTAGACTTTTTTTTCTTCCCTACTTATTTATCCTCCATTACTGTTTTTCTCTCTGAAAATTGTCCCAAAACTGGGACAATTAACTCTTTGTCCCATGTACTTTTCACTTATAATTTTGTGAAAGATAACTCTGAAAAACTAGGCTTTGATAAATTCCATTGGAATTCCAATGGAGCTACTTGACTATGCCTTTAAACCCAAATCACTCTGGTTCTCACTGACTGGCCAAGTAGGACCAAGCCCAAGACTCATTTGTTCATTGTTTGGGTTTAGATGGCTTAGAGTAAATGTAAATGGAATTTTTTTTCCATTCTGTTCAGAAACTCAGAGGGTCTTCCCCTCCCAGACTGATTGTTTTGTGAAGGCAAACTAGACTACCTTTTTCCTCAATTCTTATCTAGCCTTGAACTATTGAACAGGTGTCGTCTCAGATAAATTGATACCTGGGAGAGACCTTGCCTTAAAAAAGCCAAGATTTCCCACTGCATCCAAGGCCCTCAGCAGACATCCTGACCTATGTCTTGCCACTGGACTCTGAAGATTCTGGAGGGGAAAGTGGAGCTGATAACTTTACACAGCTCTGCCTCACTTAAATCCAATTCTCTAGCAAATCAAGACATCACCCACCTGATGTCATTGGTCCTCTTAAGAACAAAAGACAAACACCAACTTGACCACAATGTCCAAATTCATTCCCCCTTTCTCTCTCATCTTATACCAGTTTGCTATATTTTCTCTTTTTTTACAGACAGGAAAGTTCTATCTATTTAAGGTTCTACTTTTTCATATTGTAGGTACAGCTCTAACACCAGCAGCATCTTAGTTCAGGTTTGATGTTGGGATGAAATAAGCCATTTACAAGGTTCTGAACATTTAATAAAAGAGGTTTACTTCTCTCTAACAGAGTAAGAATATGCAACGAAGATAACAGTGGTCCTTGGCTTAACTGAACTCAGGCACTCACCAAGTCTGAGAGCACCAGACTACATGTGGCTGGGACTTTTTATGCCTCTTGATAAAAAACTGCAATAGGGAAGCTGGGGCTAGCAGAGAAGATGAGCTAAAGGAAATTGCATCAGGAAAATGTCCTATCACACATGTGAATTTGTTACTGAATTAAGTCTTCTTTGCTCAAAGTCCTAAGTATTGTTTTCTCACTGACTCTTGAGTTCTAACATGATGAGCATATCATATGCTAAAGAGATAAGGATGATATCGGTTTATGATTGTGGCACAAATGTCATTTATTTGATGAAAGAAGATGAGAATTTTATTATTAGCTGTACAATAAAGTGGGGTCATCCAGAAAGAGGACTCAGAGTCTGAATTCAGAAAGATAAGAAAAGTAAAAGGACAGATTTTAGAATTTCATCAGCTAAGTTTGAAGGTGGAAGTGATATATATTGTAATTACTATTTAGGGGTAAGTCCATCTGATCAGAGGAACAGTTTGGAAGCAGAGAACCAGACAAATCACCCAGTGGATCAATTACTTTGTCTAAGATATCTTGCCCAATGAGGATTAATCAATCACAGTCTGGATCAACTCATATTAGCACTGAAAGCATCTGTTCAACAAAAAAAAAAAACGATCTCACTCAAGGAATTTTTTGTGGCTAGTTCCTGACACAGAAAGAGGACACTGAAATTTATTTTTAAGTTATTCCAAGCATATGGATTTTCCTCACTAATGTGCCACTCTGGTATGTTTCCATAAGTGTATGCCCACCATCTCCCACACATCCTGAGTACATTGATAGGAGACATTCTCTAGGAACCTAGACTGGTCAGGGCCTGGGGAGGTTGGAATGAGAGAGCAATCCCAGAGAGTGAATAGGTGTCCACACGCCTAGAGAAGGGGTGGAATATACCATAGCAAGAGTGCCCATGCCATACAATGGTTACGCTTGCTTTGCCTCATCAACCAGCTTATCTTTGCTTCCATCCTGTTCCTCCTTTAAATTAAGTCCTTCCCCTCTTTAAGATCCAGTTGCTTTCTTTCAGCTTTTTCTCTAGCTCTTCCAAATTTCTCTTCTCCATTCAATCTCTGGCCCTCTTCAGGAATCCCAAACCCTCTAAATTAACCTTCACATTTTCCACTCCCTCTTATTCTACTCAAGTTCTGATCTTTGGCCATGCAATCTTTTCCTCCATGAAAAGACACTAGACTCAAATTCTGACCCTGGCCTTTATAACTATGACTGGGCAATTAATTTAATTGCACTGAGCTTGTTTCCTCATCTGCAAAACTGGGGTAATAATGTCTACATTACCTGCTTCCCAGGTTTCTTTTGAGCACAAATTACAGGTTGAATAGAAAACTTAGTGGAAACTATTATCAATACTTTCAAGTATTTCACAAAATTATAGAATGTAAGGGAAATCCTTTCCCGTGGAAGAAGGATTGGAACTATTCTGTTTGGCTCCAAAGGGCAGAAGTAGGTGTGATGGTTGGAAGTTTCAGAAAGGAAAAAATTGCCTCACCATAAAAAAAAATACTTAACAATTTTAATTGTTGCATAATGGAATGTTGAAAGACAGTAAATTCCCAATTACTGAAGCTATTCAGTCATAAGTTTATTGGAAAAGTCATTTGTTGTTCAGTCATTACTGTCATATCTGATTCTTTGTGACCTCATTTGGGGTTTTCTTGACAAAGATATTGGAGTAGTTTGCCATTTATTTCTCCAGCTCATTTTATAGATAACAAAATTGAGGCAAACAGGTTAAGTGATTTACCCAGGGTCATATAACTAGTAAGTGTCTGAGGACAGATTTGAACTCAAGAAGATGAGTCTCCCTAATTCCAAGCTCAGCATTCTATCCGCAAGAGTTGACTTGAAAGGAATAGTTTCTGTCTTCAAGTGTTTTTAGAAGTTCTATGTAACACAGGTAGATTTATCCTGGATATCTCTAGAGAGAAAAATGAGGACTAGTGATTGAAATTATAGAATGTGGATGTTGGTTCAAGACAAAGAACTTCCTATTACAACTAGAGTTGCTCAATAATAAGGCATATTAACTAGTTAAATAGTAAATTCCCCATAAGATAGTTAATAAGCATTTTTAAATGTTTACTATGTGCCAGGCACAATGATAAGCACTAAGGATACAAATAAAAACAAGAAGAAAAACAGTTCTTCCCTTTAAGGAGTTTATATCCTCATGAGTGAAGACAGTACATAAAAGAGAATAGGGATGGGGAGAAGCTACTCATAGGAACACAGTCGTGAAGTCTAGAGAGTCAAAAGGACAACCAGGATGGATATGAAGCATGACCATCCTAGGCCCATTGCCAAAATGGAGATCCCTGGAAGGAACTCACCAATTGGAGGAGGCCAGCATGGAAAAGGGATGTTCCAGAGTGATTAGGCCCTAGAACTGAGGGAAATTCCATGGTGAGAAGGGAGCATTCCCAACATGGGAAACGTTCGAGCCAATCGACTAGGTTCTTTGACATTTTAAAGAGGATTACTACATAGGTGTAGGATTCTACAAGATGACCTCTATGCTCCATATCATTCCTCTCAAATCTGCTTACAAAATTATGGATGAAGGAATTAGAGGCTTAGGCAGGCATTTTCCTGATAATGGTACCCCTAGTCAGTCATTTTGATATTTCTACATCTAAATTCACTATCAAAGGTTATTTTTTTTACTTAACATTTTTAATTTTTAAATCTTACTTTTTCAAATTAACGAGCTTTTCATTTTCTCTCTCTCCTCATCTCCCCACCCCATTGGAAAAAAAGAAAAGAAAAAGAAAACTCATGTTTGAAACAATCAAGCAAAAAGTAAATAAATAGCACCCTAGTCTTGTATATGGGTCTTATTCTACAGCCTGAATTTATCATCTGTCTATCAACTATGCCACTGCTAGGCCTATATCCTAAAGATTTTTTTAAAAGAGGAAAGATCATTTGTATGAAAAAAAATATCAATAGAAGGTCTTTTGTGGCAGCAAAACCTAGAAACTAAAAAGATGCCTGTCAATTGAAAAAAGACTGAATTCGTTGGGTATATGAATAAAATGAAATACCATTGTGCTAAGAAATGGAAAGATAGATCATTTTGTAAAAGATATGGAAAGACATATGAACTGATACAAAATGAAGTGAGTGAAAGCAGAACAGCTTATACTATCACATCAACATTATTGAAATGAGCAATTTTGAAGAGTTTTATATACTATTGAAGAATCAAATCAGCAGAACAAAGGAAAATGATTTATATAGTAAATACAACACTGAAAAGATAAATGACTTTGAAAAACTGTAGGAATTATGATCAATACAATGGCCATTCATGTTCCCAGAGGATAGATGGTGAAACATACATACTATCCATGACAGAGATGATGGATTTAGGGTGCAGTATGAGATGAATCTATCTTTGTAAAAAAAAAACCACTGAGGGAATTTGTTTTGCTTAACTATGAAGATTTGCTACAGGGAGTGTTTCTTACTTTTTTTTTCTCCTGAGTGATGTAGGCAATAAGAGTGTAAGAAAATAGATTTCTGTTATTTTTTTAATAGACAATTAGGAATACTACAGGTATGAAATGTTGGATGCATATTCAGATGAAATCACTGTTTTTTAGGGGTTTTTGTTTTATGAGACCTCTCAGGGAGTTCAGGTATCTGCATATGTTTATAATGTAAAAACAAAGTACATTAATAAACATATCTTTTTTTGAAAAGGAGATATGTAGCATTCTTCATCATAGGTCTTCTGGATTTATGTTTGGTCATTACACTGATCAGAATTCTTAAGTCTTGCAAAATTGTTTGTCTTGAAATACTGTTGCTATTGTGTAAATTGTTCTGGTTCTGTTCACTTCACTCTGCATCAGTCCATATAAGTCTTCCCAGATTTCTCTGAAAACAACCCTATCACCATTCCTTACGGCACAAAAGTGTTCTGTTATATTCATATACCATTATTTATTTAGCCATTCTACAATTAATGGACATCCCACTTAGTTTCCAGTTCTTTGCCATTCCAAAGAGAGTTGCTATAAATACTTTTGTACCTAAAGTGTTTACATACATTTTCTCATTTATCCTCACAACAAACCTAAGACAGCTGTGACTTTTATCTCCACACTCTGAATTTGAGGAAACTGAGAATGAAAGGTTAAGTGACTTGCCTTAGGTCACACAACTAAGCAAACGCCTGAGGCAAGATTTGAACTAACTCTTGTCTACCACTCTCACTTTGCTTCTTCTATATATGTTATCTTATTCTTCTTTCTTTGATCACTTTGAGGCATAGGCCTAATAGAGGTATTGCCATGTCAAATGGTATGTGTGCACAGTTTAGTAACTTTGGGGTCATAGTGACAAATTACTTTTGAAAATTGCTGGACCAATTCATGTCTCTACCAACAGTGTATTAATAAGCCTATTTTCCTATAGTCCTTCCAACATTTGTCATTTTCCTTTTTTGTTGCCTTTGTGGATCTGAAGGGTGTGAGGAAGAATCTCATAGTTGCTTTACTTTTTATTTCATTAAGAGTGAAATGGGGCTTTTTAATGTGAGTATTGATAGCTTAGACTTCTTTCTTTGAAACTGCCTCTTCCTATCATTCAACCATAAACTGGGGAAATGACTTCTTATAAATATGAATCTGTTGTTATCAAAGGTTTAGAAAGACTGTTCTTGCCTCAATAAGAACTCTTCAATCTGGGCCCCAAAGCTGTCTTGCACTGGGGCTCCCTTCCTCATGCATCTGGAGACATAAAAATACTGATCGAGAGCTGGAAGGGACCTTACAAGTCATCAAGTCCAAATTCTTCATTTTTATGTGATTAAACTGAGGACTAGAGAAATTAAATGACTTGCTTAAGGTTATATAACTAGGAAGTGTATGAGATAGTATTCAAACCCAGATCTTCCTAACTCAAGTTTGAGTACTCAGTACACTCTTCCACATTGTCTCATTGTCTATGTGCTCCAATCCCTCTAGGAACTGCATCAAATCACATGTTCTGACTTTCTTGGTGAACTGAAGCATTTCTGTTGGGTTGATCATTTCAGGTGATGTGGGCGTTAGTAATTTTGTCTTTTCTACTTAGACCTTCCCTATGTTTCAAAACCTAGAATATAGGCCCTCATTAACTTGCCATCTAGGATCTTTATCTTCATGAATCTTAGATGCTGTCAAATGGAATTTAGATATTTAAATATAGATACATATATAAACACATACATACATATAAATATATACATGTATGTATATAAATTATATATAATATGTGTATAGAGTATATGTGTGTGCATGTATATGTGTATATACATATATACACACATGTACTTATACACATATAACTTTATATCTGTGTGTATTTGTGTGTGTATATATACACATATATGATGGAAACAAGGGCAGATAACTTAAGATAAATATAGAAAAGAGGTATGATTGTAAAAATTGTGTCATGAGAATTAAAGTTCCAAAGCAGATAAGTCTGGTAATGAATACTCTGAGCAAAAGAAGAAGAAAAAATACCTTTTTTGCATAAAAGGATCAAGAGGAGGATCAAATGAGAGATCAGATCACAGCTTGGGATAGATGCAAAGATGATGATAGAAGAAAGAAAAGGCAGGACTGTTCAACCTGGGGATTTAGTGACCAGCAAGCTCAATCTGAGTCACCAATGTGACTGGACAGCCCAGCAAAGTGCATTTAAGCCATGTAACATGATGGTGGGTAAGAAACTAGGAATGTTTAGACTGATAAAGAAAAGACTTGGGGTGAGTATAAATAGCTACCTTTATATGTTTGAAGGGCTATTACATGAAAAAAAGAATTAGACTTATAGCATCTTAGATCTAGGGACTTAACAAAATGTAGAGATTATTCTATTTCATTCTTTCATTTAATACATGAAGATATTGAGGTCCAGAGATGTTTTCACTTGCCTGAGACTGCACATATAACAAGTGGAGAATGGGGATTTGAACCCAAGACCTCTGTCTCCAAAACCAGTGTTCCTTGAACTGAATTGTGTTATCTATTTCTACACCTCTGACTTGTTCTTAGCCCAACAGAGCAGAGCTAGGAAAAACAGGTGGACATTTCAGGAGATTTAGGTTCAGTGTAAAAAAAAAAGGTACTAACAATTAAGATTATCCAGAATTAGAATCTGATGTGCTATGACTGAAAAGAATAGATTCCACAACAATGGACATCTTTAAGCAGAAGCTAGATAGCCAGTTGTCAAGGGTCCTTTAGAGGGGATTTCCATTCATGTATGTAAATTGCCCTAGATAATGTTGGAGGTCTTTAACAATTTTATGAATCTATAATTCAATTAATCTTCATTTTCCCCATGATGCTTTTAACATAGTTTCTCATGCTGATTTGCTTCCAAGGACTACATGAGTCAAACTACTGCTTCACTTATTGACAGGGCTGAGCTAATAGAAACACCTTACATACATACATACATACACATACACACATGGGATCCAATAATTTCCACACTCATGACTGATTAGTCATGGACTCTCACTTGAATATATCATTAGATCCATCCAGGGTCAAGGAGGAAGGGGAAGAGTAGTTCATGAAGCTTGTTTTATAAGAAATTTTATAAAACAAAAAAACTATAGAAAATACAAATAACATGTAGCAATAACATTGTCTATCCATCTATCTGTGTCTGTTTTGTCATTAGTTGTCTCATACACATGTATATATGTACACAGATACGTTGCCACAATTGGCTGGGGTCTTTTCGTGTGAAAATCCAAATCATGAAACAACACAAATAGATATGATTTTATTATATTGGGGGAAAGGCCCTCTGTACAGCATTGTTGTATATACCCAGAAATGAGCTAAGAGCCCCACAGTTGCAAATTCAGATCTTCTTCCAAAAGGCAATTAGCCTGTGATATCTTGAGCAAAGCTGTGCCTTAGTTGTTTCATTTATCAAATAAGATGGTTGTACCATCCTATCTGATTAATCCATTGTGAAGGAAAACAAATGAAAAAAACAGTAACATCCAACAACACATAGGGCTATATTAGAGATACAGGATAATTGTCCAATTATTGCTGCCCTGGTTTCTCTCTCAAATCAGCCCAATGACCAATGTTCTTCTGTATTCTCTATGACTCCCCTAACATTTCAGCTATAAATACATATCAGTGTGTTTGGAAGCATTGAGCAGACTAGTTCCCTCTCTTTACTGTCTAAGCAACCTCTGGAAAGGAGAGCAGAAGGCCAAGCAGCAGAAGGCTTTTAAAATGTTTCTATTCAATTAACAGTATCTTTTAACACATTTTTTCCAAGGAAATCTCTTGGCCAGAGTATTCTTTTGCTACCAACTACAGGGACTTTGAGGGGAAAATGAAATAATTTTTAAAGACTTTTAAAGTTCTGATACCAAGGGATCAGGATGAAGTGTCATAATGCATGGCATTACCTTGAAAAAATGGAACAAATTTCATGCCTTAGTCCTGAAATTCAACTGTGTGTGATACAAAATCATCGATGTGATGCTCTGTTCCCCATCTTTGTGCCTTTGGTTTTGCTTTGTGCTAGGCTGTTTATCATGCCTAGAATTCTCTCTCTTCCAACCTTGGATTCTTGGAATCCCTGCCTTCCTCAGCTCAAGTACCAACTACTTTAAGAAGAATTTCCTAAGGGTGGCTAGGTGGCACAGTGAATAGAGCACCGGCCCTGGAGTCAGGAGGATCTGAGTTCAAATATGGCCTCAGACACTTGACACACTTACTAAACATGTGACTTTGGGCAAGTCACTTAACCCCAATTGCCCTCCAATAAAAAAAGCAAAAAAAAAAAAAGCATTTCCTAGTCCCCTCAGCTTCTAATGTCATCTTCTAAAGTCACCTTACATTTAATCTGTAGTTATCTCATATGTTCTAAAATATATGTTACCTCCTCATTACAATATAAGGTCCTTGAGAGCAGAAAATGTTTTTGTTTTAGCACAATGCTTGGAACATAATAAGCACTTAATAAATATTTATTAATTACTTGATTAATTGCCAATTTCATTGAGGCCCAGACTGAGCAAGCATCTTGACTTGAAGTTTCCTATGAGCCACAGTGTCTCTCCACCTCCAGAATGAGAGTTCATGAAGGCTCCAATTTCACAGGCTAGGTGTTACAGTGGATAGAGTGCTGGGCCTGGAGCCATCTTACTGAGTCAAATCTAGCCTCCGGTACTTAGTAGCTGTGTGACCCTGGGCAGGTCACTAAATCCTGATTGCTTCAGTTCCTCATCTGTAAAATGAGCTGGACAAGGAATGGCAAACTATTCCAGTATCTTTGCTAAGAAAATCCCAAATGGGCCACAAAGAATAAGACGTGGCTGAAATAACTGAACAACAATAACAACAGGTTTGACATGGAAAAAAGAGGAAAACTTTAGCTCCTGAATCCCCTAAGAGACTTCCCACAGTGCTCTTTTTATTGTTTTGGCTAACCTGCCAGATCAAGGGAGTCATAAAAACAACAAAAGTCTGGCAGTGGGCGGGCTAAGGGCAAGGGGATAGGCAATTAGTGGGAAAGAAGGGAGAGAAATTGTTGTAATATAAAATAAATACATATTGCTTCTTACTTTTAAAGGAACTAAATGGGCTTTCAAATTGTACTCTGTTATGAGTACATTGTGATCTCAATGGGAGAACTCCCCCCCTCCTTCCCTATATACACACACAAAAAAAAAAACATTATAGCTTTTCAAGAAAATTAGGCATTTTTTTCCAATGAGATGTAAGCATCATTTTTCAAGGAAAAAAAGGAGCATGATTTAGTGGAAAGAGCATTGGAACTATAGTGAGAAACCTGGGTTTGAATTTGTGACCTTGAGCAAGCCAATTAACCTCTCTGAGCCTTTGGCAACATAGTGGGTACAATGGAAAAGACACTGAATCTAAAGTCAGGACCTTGTTCAAAATTTGCCTCTGACACATGTTATCCAAGTGACATTGAATGAACCACAATCTTCCCAGGCCTAAATTCCCATGTCAGTAAAATGAAGAGATTGAACTAGATCGATTCTGAAGTTTCTTCCTAGATGTTTGACTCTATGATCTATAAAATGGGGTGGTGATAACTACAAGGCTGTTTTGGAGAAAGTGCATGGCAAAATGTAAAGGGTTACTAAGAAGTTGAATTCTGAGCAACTAAAAAATCAATGGAGATTCTGAATATATAATGAAATATTCATCATTCTTCACCATGGAGAGGTGAAAGATAGAGAAGACATAATGTTGTTCATATTGTCAAGTACAGTCTTTACATTTAATTTTTTTTTTGCTTAATTGTTTTTCTTTATCACAAATGGGGATTCAATCTGGAAGAGGTCCTTCCAGAAGTGACAGTGATATGAAGACAGAAGATATTGGTAAAATGAAAGTCTTTGCTGTGTAGCTTTTTTTTTATTAAATTTCATCTGGTGGTTTAGCTTTTTTAATTAAATTGTCTATATGAGTTTCTTCCTCATACAACAATTCTCATAGGAATATCTCTTGGGACTTAGAGACTGAAGGGACCTTACAGATCATTTAATCTAATCCCCTCATTTTACAGATGCAGAAATTGAAGCCTGGAGACACTAAGTGATTTTATCAAGTCCATATATCTTGTAACTAGTACATCCCCATTTTACAGAAAACAAAACTGAAGCCCAGAGTGCTCGAAAATGCCTTAACCAAAGAATAAAAATTATCATCATTAATGCCAATGTTAGTTAAAGTTCCTGTCAAAAGAACTAACAAAACCAAAACTCAGATATGTTGCCTTAAATTGAAAATACCATCACTTAGAGTTTGTAATTTTCTTTATTTTTTAACCAATACCCAGTATTCAAAATCAAAACAATAAGGAATTCAGAGAATTAATCTATTTGTAGTCATTTAATTAGAATGGAGCTCTCCAAGGTTCTGACCTTTTTTTTTTACTTTTATTGATGTTTTGATTTTATGTTAGTTACAGATTACCTGCATTCCTGAGAGATCTCATATAGCAAAGTAAAAACATTGTTAATATATTGACCTCATCTGGTCTTATCATTGCACACTTGTAGCACCTCTCCAACTTTTATTTGTTTTTTAATTTCCAGAAATCTATTTTATCTCCTTCCCATACATCCACACACATTTAAGGGTGGGAAAAAGAAATGAAAAACAAATTCCTTATGACAAATATGTAAAGTGAAAAAATTTCCCTCAATGGTTTGAATACAAAAAATATTTTTCATCCTCTACCTTAAATTCAATCTTTGTAATGGATAACATGTTTCATCACTGGTCCCCTGGAATCATGATTGGTGATTATATTGATCATAGTTCTTACAGCTTTTGAAGTCATTTCTTTTTTACAATGCTATTAGTGAGTAAATTATTCTCCTGGTTCTGCTGATTTCATTCTTCATCAATTCATAAATCTTCAAAATTATGTTTATAATACTGATATTATAGCATAAATTGTTCTGATTTTGCTTACTTCACTCTGCATCAATTCATATAACTCTTTCCATGACTTTTTAAAGTCATATATTTCCTCATTTCTTAGAGAATAATGGTACTCCATTATATTTATATACCACTACTTATTCAGCAATTTCTCAATTGATGGGCATCTCCTTAGTTTCCAGTTTTTTACTAACACAAAAAGAGCTGCTATTAAAAAAATTTTATATAAAGGAACTTTCCCGCTTTCTCTTTTGGGGATAGACCTAGCAGTGCTATATTGGGTCTTGATATCCAGGCTTAAACTTGGATATCTGCCCCAGAGATTGAATTTGAATAGGTTGAGGGACAGAGCTTACATTAATGGGTAAAGAGGAGGAGGGATATGCCCAACCATCTTGACCTTTATCTCGCCACTGGACTCTGATGACCCTGGAGGAGATAACAAGGCTAACAACTTTGCACAGTTCTGTTTTACTCAAATTCAATTAACGTGCAAGTTAAGACACCATACTCATGATTTCATTGGTACTCTTTGAAAATGAATGGCCAACAACAATGGGCAAGGATAATGAATTCCACTTATGTCAGACTTTAACCTTTACAGATAAAGTTTTACATTTATGTAGAATTTTAGGGAAAAAAACAAGCATTTATTAAGTACTTACTATGTGCCAGATACTCTTTTAAGTGCTTTACAATTATATCATCTAATTTTCATAACAGCTCTGTGAGGTAAATGCTGGTTTTTTTTACATTTTACATTTTAGAAAGCTGAGGCAGACAGAAGTTAGTGACATGCCCAGGATTTCAAAGCTAGTAAGGGGCTGAGGCTAGATTTGAACTTAGGTCTTCCCACTCCAGGTCCAGTGCTCTATCTACCATGTCACTTAACTGTCTAAGTTTTCAGAGCACTTTCTTCACTAGTTGGTCAAGTAGGCATTATTAATACCAATTTGTGAGTGGTCTGAGGCTCAGAATAAAGTGTCTTGCTCATAGTCACAAAGCTAGTGCCAAGACCAAGATGGTAGACCAGGTCTCCTAAATTTAGGTCCAGTGCCCCTACCACTACTACACCATGTTACCTCATGGATTTGTTGTCTCTCACTTGGTCCTCTGTGTGACAAGTGATAGACATTTATAACATGTTTGGCTGAGGTGAGGATTTTAGGATATAGCCATGGAAGGGAGCAAAGAGAACTGCCCCCCATAGAGAGAAAACCCCAACTTTGGTCACTCTAAAGTCTAACAATCTGGTATAATGTGTCCAGTATCAACCCATTTTACTAAAACCTGTTAGGAGGTTTCTTTTTTCAGAATGGGTTGCTTTGGTAGAGGAGAGAACATTCTACTCTATAAAGAACTCCAGAATTTGCAGAAATGTATATGTTGTCCCCAAAATGACAAAAGAATCCATTTTAGTAAGCACAGACACAGAGCAAATGAACATTTATTCAGTTCAGACTCAGTTCATAGAACATTTTAACATTCTGGATTTGTCACAATTCAATAGTTTTAGAAACTATATAGACATTTAAGATGGGTTCCAATTTGAACTGCTTCATTAGATGTTTGATGGGTGGCAGAAGTAGGACATAGAGTAGGCTTTTGTTCAACAAAAAAATGTTTTTTAGTTTGCAAAATTTCAATGTTCAGCAAATTCTGGTGCTTCAATCTTTGGAGATGTTCATGATAGTAGAAGTTAGAAATGTCTTAGTAGATAGAGAGCCATGCTGGCATAGAATGTAACCTCTCAGTGTCCTCAAAAAACTCTCTAATAATATAAATTACATATCAGAAACTAATCTACATTGGTGGAGAAGGGGTTTCCTCACTGGGAGTTCTCTATACCAATGAAATCTCAGATAATAAATAATAATAAAACCAAATATTCTCAAGATGCCAATCAATATTGGCTATGCCAGTGAACTAGTCCCTTATTATGGACCAAAAGGTAAAAAAAGAACCCTTACACACAATCTCTTACTAGGGGTGGGGAACCTGCAGCCTCAAGACCACATGTGGCCTTCTAGGTCCTTGTATGTGACCTTTTGACTGAGTCCAAATTTTACAGAATTAATCCTTTTATTAAGAGAATTTGGTCTGTAAAGTTTGGATTCAGTCAAAGGGCCGAACTTGAGGATCTAGAGGGCCACATGTGGCCTCAAGGCCATGGATTCCTCACTCCTGTTAGACAGAAACTTAGTCCATCAAAAATTTAAAACAATGTTTTTACTAGATATCAGAATAACACATACTCAATCTCCAAGCTATGTCAAATGAAAAACTTCTAAAATGTAGAGAACTAGCAGAGGAGATCAAAATCATAGGAGAATGAATTGAGGTGCTTATTATCCCTAGTGTCCTGTCTTCCACTAGAGAGGTGCTAAAACACTTTCAGAGAGTTTACAGAGGGTGAGTTTAGGTTCTAAAACACTTATTCACATGCAGAAAACAGTGATTTTATTCACCTATGCAATAGTTCATAGAACACTGAATGTAAAAATATAATAGTACATACGTGACTTCTTTGTGATTTTTATCTGACCCTCATAAAAAAGAAATGACATTAATAACTCTAACAATTAATTTCTATAGTGCTTAAGGCTTGCCTGTGTCATCTCATCTAATCTTCATAACAAACAATCCCATTATTATTCCCATTTTACTAATTAGGAAAGTGAGGCTCAGAAATGTTAAGTGACACTCACAAAGTCACACAGCTAGTATAGGATCTTATATTAGAACTAGAAGACACCTTCAATCTAACAAATCTAGCCCCCTTATTTGACAGGTGAGAAAACTAAGTCTCTGAGAGGCTAAATAATATGCCTAGAGTCCCAAAAAAGGTTTTGAAATAAAGGCATCCATCCTAACTCCAAATCCAGCATCCTTCACACTTCACTTGCTTTCCAATACTGTTCCTACTAAAAAGAAAACTCATTCCCTATCAACCACAAATATATAATAACATCTGTAGAAAATTAATCCATTGGTACAATAAGCTACCATTTGAGGCCACCTATTTTGTTTAAGTAACACTAATAAGTCTGATGTTACATAAGCCTCTATCTCTGGCCTCAGATGAGGCCACACTACCTCATTATTAAAGTTGGCGGTTGGCAAGCTTTCTCTGCCAAGCTAAGTTGGTAAAAACATTTGTTTGTTATACTCAGGAGCTCTGCAGTCTTTACAATACATGTTGGGGGGGAAAACACTCCACTTATCTGCCAGGTCTTCTCTGCCAGCCTTGCTTTTGTAACACATGCACTTGATTTTATCTGTGGTGTCCTTTCCCTTTCCCCATTTTCTTTTCCTGTTTTTCCCTATGTAATCATTATAAAGAAAAACAGTCCTTTCCCTCCCCCACCCCTTTGCTCTTTTATCTACTTAAATATCCTTGACTACAAGACATCTAGTACAGCACATTCATCAATTTTTAATTCATCTAATCTTGTGGTAACTATGTTCTAGCGAGACGAAGGGCCTCTGACAATGTTTCTCTGGAGCCAAAGACTAAGGCTTTTTTGTTGGAAGCAGGGATGTGACTGAGGGTATAATGGAGTAAGAGAAAATAAATACTTGTTATCTGAAAGAGCCTATTCAAGGTGAATGTGTTTTTCATCCCACCAGACCCAAATATGTGAGACAAAGTTTCCGTGCATGAATAAAATTAACAAATAGAAAAACAATCTTAAGATACAGTGGATTGAGAGAGAATTATTCCCTATTGTAGAACTTTTCAAGAAGTAGGTTTTATAAGAATTACCAAAGCCTAGCAACCACAAAAAAAATTGGAAAGAAAATGGGAAATTGGGGAATGATTGAGCAAACTGTGACATATGAATAAAATGGCATATAATCATTCCATAAGAAACAATAAAGATGAGGAATTCAGAGAATTTTGGGAAGCTTTATATGAACTGATACAAACAAAACTCAGAAAACTTAACCCAAAGGACAAAACTATAATAATATAAATGAAAACATTTATGTTAACAGAAAAATATAGCAGAATTCAGTGTAATGATAATGTCTGAGAGTTTCAGAGGACAGTTTATGAAATATACTTCCTATTATTGGTTAGGGAGATGGGGAATTACATGTTCTAAATGTTATATGTGCTATCAATTGTTCTGAATGTTATATGTGCTATCAAATTATTTTGTCATCTGGCTTTACTGAATGTTTCATGTCATTAATAAGGGAAATGAAAATTATTTAATTTAATAATGAAAATGATTTGATTTAAAATCTGAACTTTCACCTCCCACCCAAAAGACAGGAAAAGATAAAATTTATTAATGTTGCAGGGACTATGAGAAAATGTAATAGCTAGACTTCATATGTAGCTTTAAGATTTGCAAAGCATTTACAAATATTATCTCATTTGATTCAACAAACTTGGGAGATTAGTACTATTATTATCCCCATTTTACAGAAAAGAAAACTGAGGCTTGCCCAGGGTCACACAGCTAATAAGTATGTGTGCCTATGTTTAAACTCGGTTCTTCCTGATTCTGGGTCCAGTATACTACTACTCTACCTAGCTGCCCTATGTAAAATAAAACACTGTTTGTGGAGCTGTGATTAGATCAACCACCTTAGAAAACAATAAGGAATTATACCAGAAAAGTCACTAGCTTGCATGTATCGGTCTGTTGATCCAGTAATACCACTCCTCAGCATACGGCCCAGGTGGTCAATGACAAAGATATACAAAAATATTTGTAACAGCATTTCTTGTGACAACAAAGAAATAGAAGCCGAATGGGTGTCAAACAATTGGGTATAACTGAACAAATTGTGCATGAATCTAAAGTGATTGCATTGTGCCATAAAAAATGATATATATGAATTACTAGAAAAACTTGGAAGATTTATAAGAATTGATGCAGAGCAAAGTATGCATCCTCAGGAGAATGATCTACACAGTGACCATAAATAATAAAAAGAAAATATAATTGGAAAATATCAGACTTTTGATCATAGGATCATAGAATTATAAATTCTGAGTTAGAAGGACAATCAGTTCACTAACAGTTAATAAGCTGGTTTGACCATTCTGAAGAACAATTTAAAACTATGTACAAAGGGTTATAAAATTGTTCATATTCTTTGACCCAGCAATGCTGCTACTAGGTCTGTATAGCAATGAGATTTTAAAATAAAAGGAGCCATATGTACAAAAATATTTATAGCAGCTCTTTTTGTGGTGGCAAAGAATTGAAAATTGAGAGAATATCCATCAATTGGGGAATGGTTGAACAAATTGTGGTATATGATTGTGATGAATTCTATTGTGCTATAAGAAATGATAAAGGGGATGGTTTCAGAAAAAAAACCTGGGAAGACTTATATGAACTAATGCAAAATGAAACAAATAGAACAAGGATGACATTGTACCTAGTAACAACAATAGTATAATCATAACCAACTGTGAAAGACTTATCTACTCTGATTAATACAATTATCCACAACAATTCCAAAGGACTCATGATGAAAAATACTATCCACCTCCAGAGAGAGAACTGATGTACTGTATCAACTGAATCATATTTTTTCACTTTATTTTTCTTGCTTTTTTCTTGCAACATGACTAATATGTAAATATGCTTTACATGACTTCACATGTATGATGGGCATCATATTGCTTGCCTTCTCAATAGGTGGGAGAGGGGTGGGAGGAAAGGAGAGAATTTAGAGCTGAAAATAAATTTTTAATTGTATAGCTAAAGGAAGAAAATGTACTGTTAGTAAATAATATATTCTATCTGGTTAGTGGTATTTTAATACAAAGGGAGCAATGCTTTAACTGTTTTCTTAATGTAATAAATACTTTTTACTAAAAAAAGTCAATAAGCATTTATTAAGTACTTAAATCTCTGCCAGGCACTGTATTAAGTGCTGGGATTATAAATACAGTTGGAAAGAAATATATTTCCTACCATCAAGTAGCTTACATCCTAATGGGGGTAGGGGTAGGAACCACACATAAAAGAAACTGAAAATGGGAGGAGGGAGATGAAGGCACTGGGTTGGAGGCATGGTAGAGGAAGTATAGAGTGCAAACTGGAAAAGAGACCTGCACCCTCCTTAAATGTGGACTCTAGGAGGAACCATCCAATCAGAGGTAGAGACTGAGAGGATGGAGAGTACTTCCAATGTGTAAATTCTAGGCCTGGAATAAGTTTCCAAGATGAAGAGGTTCCTGAGGCACTGGAGAGACAGAGTCTGGAATGGATCCCAGAGAAGAATGATAGACTTTAGAGGTCATCTGGTCTAACCTCCTCATTTTCTAGATGTGGAAAATGAGACTGACAGAGGTTAAATGATTTGCCCAAAGTAGCATATGTGACAAGGTCAGAGGCTGGATCAATGCACTGAATAAGCATGACTTATGGAAGACTGAAGTGTGCCTCTAGTCTCTTGATGAAGAAATGGCGAATTATAGGTGCCAAATTAAACATATATTGTCATGGAGAACTGATGCATTGGGTTGGTTTTTTTTTTGCTTAGTTATACTTTGTTGCAAAGAAGGCTTCTATGATGAGGTGGGAAGGATTCACTGGTAAGAAATGATGATATCAATAAGGAAAAATCACCAATAAAAAATTAGGTGATTTTTTAAAAGACTTATCACAAAAAAATTGGCCTTATGGGTAGAGTAATGATTTTGGAGGCAGGAAAACTTAAAT
This sequence comes from Petaurus breviceps papuanus, assembly GCF_028583685.1. Lineage (NCBI taxonomy): Eukaryota > Metazoa > Chordata > Mammalia > Diprotodontia > Petauridae > Petaurus > Petaurus breviceps. The sequence continues at coordinate 6,529,892 of NW_027187302.1, forward strand.
GTGCATCCCTCCTCACATATTTACTAGTTTTATAACCCTGAGCAACTCATTTAATCTCTTTGGGCCTTAGTTTCTTCATCTATAAAATGAAAAGGTTGGACTAGTCGACCTATAAGACACCATCTAGCTCTAAATTTATGATCCTATGAAACCTATTCCCAATTTTAGAAGCGAAAAGTAGGAAAGTCTTGTACCTAGTGGAGACAAATGAGGTTGAGGCAAAGTCTTATTGGAGAACCTCCTTTTAAAGAGTAAAAATGGGCAAATGGCCTCTCTGAGCAACTGCTCATCCCTTTTAAAAGGAGAACATTTTGTACGTAGGATGAGCCAAAAATTCTTATGTGCCTGTGCTAAGAATGGTCCCACCACCTTGCTTACTTACTCACAACATTGGAAGAGAAGTAGCCTTAATGTGAAAATGGATCTGTTGCTGGTAGCTCCAATGTCCTCAGAGCAACAAGTGATTCTTAGTACTGGGATACTTTACAAAAAGCTTTAACTATTTCTTAATGTAAAAAAAATACCTTATACTAAAAAAATCAATAAACATTTATTAAACACTGAAATTTATTAAGTTCTCAGGTCTGGGAAGTATGAAAGGGAAGGTCCTGGGAGAGAGTCCTGAGAATCAACTTGTCAATTATAGCATCAAAGATTTAGAACTGGAAGAATTGTTGCAGGCCATCTAGTTTGATTTTTATAGATCATTTTATAGATGAGGAAAATGAGGCACAGAGAGGTTAAGTGATTTACCCAAAGTTACTTGGTGAGTAAGTAAGAGAGCCAAGATTCAAAGCCAAGCTGCTCTGTTCAAAGGCTTTCCTTCTTGTCACTCTACTACTGATAAGAAAAATCCCTCTGCATACAATATGGATAATGGTGAATCTTCCATAAGGGTTCTTTATGTAGAACACAGCTATATGGGTTCAGTGCTTTCATCCTAGAACCATTTTTAAACTTGTTGTATTCTTATTCTTATATCTTGCTGAAACAATCCTTCTGGTCTGAGATTATATAATGAATATAATCAACCAATTGACAGAAAGCATTTAGTCAGTAGTTGCCATGTGTCTTCAACATGAAACCAAAAGGATACAGATTGTCATATATAAGATGTAAAGCCAGAAGGAACCACAGAGGCCATCAAATTCAATTTATGTTTTATAAATGCAGAAACTGAGGTTCAGGGAGAGAGGGAAAGATCATATGCCCAAGGTCATACTGAAGGAAGTAGATGAGATAAGATTTAAACTCTGCTCCTATTACTATAGATGTATTACTTTAATCATGACTTCAACCATGAGATACAGTGTGGTATAGTAGAAAGAAAATTGGATTAGGAGTCAGAGAACTTATTTTCAACTCTTCTATTTATGACCTCACTGTCCTTAGAGAAGTCACTCCACTACTCTGAACAATCTGGAAAATGTGGGTATTGGATAATAAAAGGAAAAGAGCTTGGTACAGTGAATGGGGCAGCCAGGTGGTAGAGTGCTAGAGATAATGCTGGACCTGAAGTCTTCCTGAGTTCAAATCTAGCCTCAGACATGTACTAACTATGGGACCCTGGGCAAGTCACTTAATCCTAATTAGCCTCAAACGAGCAGGAAAAGGAAATGGCAAACCACCCTGGTATCTTTGGGAAGAAAAATCCCAAATGGAGTCATGAAGAGTTGGACATGATTGAAAATGACTAAACAACAATGATGAATGGGCCCTGGCTCAGGAATTGGGGGATATATGTTTAAGGCCTGCCTCTAACTCTTATATTCTGTGTCACCATGGGCAGGTCACTTAGCTGCCCTGAGCCTCAATTTTCTCATCTATAAAATGAGGGAATTAGAATAGATGGCCTCTGGGGTCCTTTTCAGTTGTAAGTCAATAAGCATAGGCTCATGAGTCTATGAGCTCTAAAGTCCCTTTCAGGTCCAAATGCCATAACCCTATGTTTGAATTTTTAATTATTCTAATGTTATTCATCCAGTAGATCTTCTCGTAACTACCTTCTAATTAGGCTGACCCCTCCTTCACCTGGAAAATTGGTCATTGTCAAGAACTAGAATATCATTTTCCAGTTCAACTGTTGATAGCTACGGTTTGTAAATGTGATTTCCTGCCCCTCTGGTGAAGGGTGCCACGTTTGCCAATTACCACTACACTAGCTGAGCGTCTGTCTGCAATGCTGTTAATGCTTCATTTTCACAAGTTTCCTTAGTGAGGATCATTAATTCCCAGTTACAGGAATGGAAATGCAGTTTCCTTCCCACCTCTGTGAGGTGAGGCCTCTCCAAGAAAGAGGCCTCTTCTTTACTAAGAAACACAAAAAAAAATCCCTGGGAATAGGAGAGGCTGTGCAGGCTTGTGATTTACCAATAAAGCTCATCTGATGGGGCTACCCATTGAAGCTATGAGCCCTAAGTGAGGAGGCAAATAGCCCCATGCAAATACTGCAAGGAAGGAAAAAACTGACCTTTAAAGGGAAATGCTCATGGCCAACAACTGCAAATGAAGAGGAATGATTGACAGAGAACTGATGATTGCTGTAACAGAAAGATGCCTTATTTTTGTAAATTGTAGTTGGTCTGGGATGAGTGAGCAGAGTGGTTTGAACCTAAAGATATGTTTGGGGTTGGGTTTTTTTTCACATTTAATTTTTATTTTATTTTGTTCTCAATTACATGTAAAGAAAATTTGTTAACGTTCCTTTATTTGTTGTGCCATATTCTTTTCCTTTCTTCCTCCCTTCCCCCCTTCCTTGAGAAGGCAAGCAATTTGATCTAGATTATACATGTGCAGTCATGCAAGAACACATTTTCATATCAACAATGTTGTTTTTTCCTCTAAAATAATGTTTAAATTAACAAATATCCTCCAAAAATGAGCACATCCAAATACACAATAAAACAAGAAAGGATTGCATATGAAACAAAGTCTCTAGTATGTACATGTTCTTTTTTTAAGCATATAATACATTTAACATGTTATTTTCAAAGCTATCCTGTTTGTTTCTGATAACTTCCCAGTCTTCCTTCTGTTTCCTTTAAAGAAATTCAAAAATGTGTTTCAGTGGCCCTATTTATGCTACTTTTCTTTTCTTTTTGGGAACTGTGTCCCTTAATCCCCTTTCTTGCCTCACTCCTACCCCAAATGAAATCAAAGAAAAACAATGCCTTTGGCACAAATGTGAATAGTCAATCAAAAAAAGTTCCTTCCTTCGTTATGGCCAAAAATTCGTCTCCTCATTCTGTATCTTGAGTCCATCGACTCTCCGTCAGGTGGGTAGCATGCTTCATCATTGTTACTCTAGAATCATGGGTGATCAGTTCTTAACTTCAAAAACATTTTCTAAAGCAGGAGCTCTTAACCTAAGGTCACTTGGTCAACAAGGATTTATTAAGTACAACTATTTGTTAGGGATAGCACTGGATAGAGTGTCTGGCCTGCAATCAGGAAGACCTGAGTTCAAATTCATCCTCAGATACTTACTAGCTGTGTGACTCTGGGCATGTCACTTAACCTTGTTTGCCTCAGTTTCCTCATCTATCAAATTAGCTGGATAAGGAAATGGCAAATCACTCCAGGATCTTTGCTGAGAAAATTCCAAAAAGGGGCCACAAAAAGATGGACATGACTAAAACCACTAAACAGCAACAAAACAAAATGCTAGGCACTGTGCTAAGCACAGGAGATACAAAGGAAAGACAAAAACAGTTCCTAATTCTACAATTTAATATGGGAGAAAAAAATTCAAGCAATTATGTACAAACATTAGGGTAGCTAATGGCACACCGGATAGTACACTAGAAAGAACACTGGATTTGGAGTCGGTAAAACCTGAGTTCAAATCCAGGCTCAGATATTTTCTACCTGTATGATCCGGGGAATATCATTTAACATGTCTCTGCTTCAATTTTCTCATCTGTAAAATGGGAATATAATAATACATACCTTACAGGACTATTGTGAGCATAAAGTGCTTTGCTAAACTTAAAGCACTATACAAATGCTAGCTATTATCATTAATTAATAAGATATATGCCAGATAAATTGATCCATGAACTTGGAGTTTTAAAAAATATTTTGATAATTAATTTCAAATTAATTGGTTTTTCTCCATTAAGCTATACAATTATGAATGTAAAAGAATTGTTCTGATAAGGGATCCATAGGTCTCACCAGACAATCAAAGGCATCCATGATACAAAAATGGCTTAGAATCCCTGGTCTAAAGATATATTTTGTCATTACACCCTCAACAATTTGAAGAGGCAACAGACAAGAAAACTGTGCTTGGAGATAGAAGAGACTTGAGTTTGACTCTCAGTTCTGATCCTTACTCCTTATGTGACCTTGAGTAAGTAACTTGGGTCCTCATCTATAAACAATGGCAACATTAATACATGTAGTGCATCCCTCCCTCCCCAAGTTGGTGTGAGGAGAGCAAACTTTAAAGTGACAGATGAATGTGAGTTATTTTTATGTGAGCTATTATTCACTGGCACATCAGGAACCTGCCTACTCAGCTAATTCTTGACAATGTCACAAGTTAACAACTGATACTGGGTTACCTTAGGATCATAGATTTTGAACGGGAAGGGAAATTAGAGGTCATAAAGTCCAACCCCCTCATTTTGCAGATAAAGAAACTGAGGTCTAGAGAAGTAAAAAATACTTGCCCAATGTCACAACATGGCATTCAAAAAAAGTAACTAACTTGTTCCTGCCTTTTGACCCAACAATCTTGTACCCAGGGATCTAATCCAAAGAAGTCAATGATAAAATAAACTGGGCCATATACACCAAAATATTTATGCCAATACTTTTTTATGGAAGCAAAGAACTTGAAAAAGGGTGTTCATCAACTGGGAATCAGCCAAATGAGAGAGAGACAGAGACAGAGAGAGAGAGTGAGAGAGAGAGAGAGAGAGAGAGAGAGAGAGAGAGAGAGAGAGAGAGAGAGAAGGAGACATAGGTATAAGTATGAAATATACACATGTGTGTATGAATATCATGGAATATTATTGTGAAATGAGAAATGATAACTATGAAAAATTCAGAGAAAATTGGAAATATGAACTGATGAGGAGGAAAATGAGAAGAATCAAAAGAACAGTGCATACAATGACTAGCATAGATAATACAGATGAAAAGACAACTAAAATGAAAACAAACTGAGTAAGTAAAATAACCAATATTAGTTCCAGGTAACAAATGACAAAATATATTTTTTCTACTCAACAGAATGTCATGCAACAGAGAACAGAATGCTGGTAGACTGTAAGGTAGAATATTATCAGAACTATTCAATATTTCAGGGGTTTTTTTGTTTTCAAAGGAAAGTGCAATTCTCCAAGGAGAGGTAACTTATCCAGAAATGTTTGTAACATAGAGGAAAAGGCATCAATAAAATTAATTTTTCTAAAAATGGAACACAGACTGTGACCAATATATCTACCTAAAATGGGATTTCTTAACCCAAGGTACATGGACCCCTTAGATTTCAAAGAAACTGTAGATTTGGATGGGGAAAAATATTTCTTTATTAGCTTTCTCTGTAATGCTACATATTTTATTTTATGCATGTAATCTCATTATTATATGTATTATATATGAGAAGTCATAGACTTCACTAAACTGCCAAATGGGTCCATGACACAAACCAAATGCTTAGGTACCTTTGATCTAAGGGGAGGGACCTTAGCAATGTTTAGTTTCTTTTCTTCTTTTGTGTGACACTAAACCTTACTTTTAAAATACCCTGTCTATCTGGGGGGTTTTGCCAATAGAAAGAACCCTAATTTAATTCAATTCAGCATTTATTAAGGACCTACTATGTACAAGACAGAATGGTATCAAGTATCAGTTGTGAGAGACAAGCTAGCTCATAGACAGAGAGTTAGCTTCAAAGCCAAGAAAAATTGAGCTCAAGTCCCACTTCACACACATACTGACTGTGTGACCCTAAGCAAACTGCTTAACTTATCAGTGCTCTAGACTACCCCCTCTCTAAGACTATAAATGGCAGAGAAGGTGATGTGTTATATCAGCAGAGGAAGTCTTCTCAGCTAGAAGCTCCCTGCACCAGTGAAATCACAGGTCTAGTCCCAATGTCTCTGTTCTGTCCCTATGTGCAAGGCACTGTGCCAGGCCTGGAGTAAAAATTCTTCAAAAAATGCAAACCAAAAGTGCAAATTCTACAAGAGCTTATAGTCTACTAAAGTATATATTGTGCACAAACAAATAACAAGAGTAAAACAGAATAAAGATCTTGTGCCATTTGGGTCAAAAGAAAGATTCAGAGGGCTTCGAATGCCTCCACTATCAATCAAAAACATCCCATCCACCATATCATTAGCCTACCTGAATCACTTATAGAATATCTACACATGCTTCACAGTCTTTCCAAGAAACTTCCTTTATATATCATCATTATTTTCCCAAAAGTTGGAGAATAATCTCAGGACAGTTCAAAGAAGATTTCTTAGAATAAGTAAATGCAAAGAGGCAGGGTAAGATGGGGGAAAAAGTAAAACTTGAGAGGAACATAAAGTATGAAATGTAGCAATGTGAAAAAAATACAGCTGGAATCAAGTATGTGGGTAAATGTTTAATAACTGAATCTGAGAATGGGGGGAATGGACACATGATACACTGCATTGTTAACATTTTCTCCATCACTTTCTTAAGTCTAGATAATCAACAAAACAATAAATCAAGTCCTGATTTTAAGCATTTGCCAATTTCTAAGGTGTAAATGTTTACACTGAAAATTTAACAATTGGCTTGCAGATTTAAACTTGCTCCATCTGAAAGGATAGATTATGGAGGGCTATAAACACTAGGCTACAAATGACTTTTTTCAGTTTAAATAATGTTTTATTTTTAATTTTTCCCCAGTTTAATATAAGGGCAATTTTAACACTCATTTTTAAATACTTTTGAGTTCCAAATTTTCTCTCTCCCTCTGTCCCTCACCTTCCCCCTCCCTGAAACAGGAAGCAATTTGATATAGATTATATGTGTTTAATCATGCAAAACATATTACCATATTAGTCATGTTGTGAAAGAAGACACAGACCCAAAGGAAAAATACATTTTATCTTAAATGCAACAGGAAGCCACTGGAAGTTTTTCATTTAGGGTGTGACAGATTGAGAACTACACATTGAGTATTTTGACAGATACATGGAGGATGGATTGGAGAAAAGAGATAATGAAGGCACAGAAACCAGTTAGGAGTAGGACAGTATTGTAATAGTACAAATGAGAGCTGAGAATGGACCTAGATTGGGTTATGAAAGGAGTGGAGTAGAGTTTGGCAGTCTAGAGCCCAAATGCCAGCTCAGTCCTGGTAATACTATAATGTTCTGACAATCAATGCTCTATTTGTTTTGTCTAGACCTATTATTTCATTAGTAGAGGAATCTCCCAGTGAGGAAACCCTCTCTAGGATGCAAATCTGCAGTTGTTCTATGACTTATCAGTTGATTCTGGCACTGAGATTGTGACTTGCCCAGGGTGACATATGCGTCAAAGGCAGAACTTGAACCCAGGTCATTCTGACTCAGAAGCTCTCTTTCTATCTACTATGGCTTCCTGACTCTCAATGTAGTATAATACAGTTAATTTAAATATTGCATTGATACTTATAGATTATGTTTGCCGACTTTCCCCATGCCTTACTCAACACAGCCCAGGATATATCATTTCAACTCAACAAATGTTTTTAAGGACCTACTATGAATAAGGCACTGACTGTGTTAGGTGCTGGGAATACAGAAAGGAAAAACCAGATAGTCTTCTCTTCAAGGCCCTTACGTAGCAGGGCCTAAAAATAGACAATCTGACTATATAGCACCACTAACCAACATAATGACTCAGAACCTCTAGATAAAAAAGAGACTCCTGGAACCAACATATGACCTTATCTCACCCTGACTCCTGAGTCCTCTTAGCTCTTGGTGATGGTCTTAAGTTGATGGAGGATGCCAACTCATTAAAATTTGCCTACCAACTTCTCCCTGGTCCTGGCCTCAAACTTGAGACATTATATAGGTTTATGGCATTGTCCCAGGTACCCAAGCTGCACTTAGTCTTCTGAGTAATAAAAGCCCTAAATTTTGAACAGTGGCATCCAGAATACAGCAAATCCAATCCCCATAACTACAAGTAAACAAAGAAAGTCAAATTTTCCTGTCTGCTTCTTTAGGAAAAGTTCCCACAGATAGACTCATTTGAGTCCATCTTGCTTGACAGGATCAGTTAGTCTTAGCTGAGCAGGAAAGAAGGATAATTACTTACATTCATTCAAGTTTTCAGTGTTCTTTACTGAAGCGAACAGTTACAGGTAACCAAACTGTTCAGACAGCCTATAAACCCACTGGAGTCCAATTACTTGCATTTCATTACAGAGGAGAATGATATGACACCCCCTCCCCACCTGGCCCCCATTTGGCAATTTATCTCCTAATTATTTTTGGCACAGTGGTTGAACATTTACTTCTATAATAATATAATATAATGTTCTTTCTCTTATACATGCATTACTGTGCTTTAACCACTCACCATCACATTATCTTTTATGCTACCACTTTATCTTTTGCTAAAGGGATTACAGGCCTATCAAAAACCATTTTCAGAAAACTGCATGGGTGAGTTTTGATTAATCACAGCTTTCCTTTAAACAGATAATCTCAAGTCTCTCTCTTTCCTCCCAGAGAATGCTATTGTCTTTTGTACTATGTGGCACGTACCAGCAGCTGACTTGTCTGTTTAATACGTGTGCAAACACTTTATCTAACTGCCTTATTCAGTATTGGCAATGTGATTAAAGCCATGAATCTGTGGAGTGTAACTTTGTTTTCAAGATTATAATATAAATGATCTTAGTCACTATTACTAGTGTGTTTTGCTCAGTGATCACCAGTCAAGCCTAGGCAGGATGGGAGACTCCCTCCAGAAACCAGAATACTAAAATGAATGACCTTGCTCTGTAAGTTACAGCTTTTAATACTTGTGAGCCTTTAATTCCCTAAGATGCTTTCAACGGAAAAAAGGCTTCATTTTTTATTCTTTTCAGCTTACTAAGATTTATCAGTCTCTCTTATTCTATATTCTTTGTCCTTCTTTAGAGGCAAACTTCTTTGGTGAAACTGTTCTTATTCTCTATATTCATTTCAAGACACAAGGTCCTAGGAATAATACCAATGAACAGAGTGAGTGACTGCTTAATGGCCAACAGGCAAGGTCAAGGTTAGGACTTTGCTAGAGTTCCTCCAGCAATCTTGGGCCTTCTGGGGAAATAAAACAGAGTAATCAGGAAAATTTGACACATAAATTCTAAAAGAGACAGTAAAAGGAGAAACCAAGCTTGGAGCCCATTGATCAGAGTGAGATATCAAGAGAATTAGGCCAAGTCAAATGGAACTATGGAACCCAGTCAATTTGACATTTATCAAATGCCTACTATACGCTAGATGATGCACCTGACAATACATTCATTCAACTCCTGGTAAGTCCAGTAAATAAATCCAAAGTTATTTCAGGGGGAGAATATTAACAACTGGGGGATGGGGATCAGAAAGCCCTCATGCAGGAGGTGGCACTTAAGCTGAGCCTTTAAGGGATCTAGGGATCCCAAGAAGCAAAGGAATGGAACGTTCCTCCATTCCTGAGATGAAAAGCTCCCATGTGCGAAGGCTTGAGGAAAATCATAAGAAAGGACCCAGGAAGCAAAACTGAAGAGAAGTCTGACAAAAGTTTGTGAAATTAAGTCCCTACAGAGAAAATTGATGGGCAAATGAAAAGTTATGGTTCTCAGTCTCTTTTTGATAGGGCCTGTGATGCAGCCTCCAAGGAACCAACACTTGAGAAAGTGGAATGTCATGTAGTTGCATAAGATATACTTTTAACTTACTCAAAGAGAGGGGAAAAAAATAGCCACTTAAATAATGTTAGGTTTTCCACCCACTATCCCATACAGTGAGTGTATGCCTCAGAATCAACGTGAGAGCAGAAATTTGAATCTCTTCTTCCCTCAATTAGTCTCAGTTTTCATGTGCCCTTCATATAACATAAGCACCTCACCCAGGATGAATATGAATAAAGTATGTAGAATTTCCTCTCATTGGACTCACCAATGGTCTTTCCATCCTGCTTAGACAGGTAGATCTAATGAGACAGACAGCCTTAGTTAGTGATCCCTGCACTCCTGGTCAGCTAGAAGGTTTCTGCTATGTTCTCTTTGACTTAAGCAGGAAGAGTTAGTACTGATGTAATCACCCTCTAATAATTGCATCTATTTGTGAAACCCTTTCAAGAGTATATTTTTTCCCCAATCACCAGTTTTCCTGACAGCTAAGCTTTTGTGTTTTAGGGCTTTTTTAGGTCCTGGGCCCTTCTCTCCCAATCAATAACTGAGCTGGGTGTTGGAAAAAATAAAATATACATTCAATTATGTCCATAGCAACTACCTCAACAGATCCATCTGCTGTCTGATACAGACACATTTCTTATAAAACACCTTTCCAGCTACAATGGTTTGAAGATAACTATACTATACTTTATGAGCAATTTAAGGAATTTTCAAGGGTAATTTTGACTATGAAATTATTTTCACCTTACCACTGACTTTAGAATCTAACCCCCACATAAGATGTGACTCCACTGTACTCTCACAGTATAAAAAAAATCATTAAGGAGTTTTCCCTTAAGTCATAATCAGATGCTTCATATCTAAATGACAGTTTTTCTTCGGAGCTGTTCTTTGGGACTGTCAATCAATTTGTTCTATTCTTGGCACCCACACCATGGTATCAGTCACATTGTAAGTTGGTTATCATTTGGCCAACTCCAGCTCTGTCCTTTAGAAACCAGGAAGCAATACTTTTGATTACCCGACATAACCTACTGTGTCCAAATTTAAACTCATCACCTTCTACACAACACCCATTCCTCCTCCTGACTTCCCCATTTCTGTTAACCCAGTTATCAAAGCCAGGAACTTCAGTCATCTTCCACTCCGCCCTCTCTAAAATTCTTCACCAACTCCTGTCAATTCTGCCTCCACAACATACCTTGAAATAGCCCCCTTCTTTCCATTCCCACTGCAGCCACTCTAGTCAAGGCCTTCATTATCTCTTGCTGTAGTCTGATGACTGCAGATTGCAGGTATTCCTGTCTCCACTTTCTCTTTCCTCGAATCCATCATATAGATGTCACATTAATCATTCATTGTGCACAGCTGCAATCGAATCGCTCCTTATCTCAAAAACTTTTAATTGTGCCCTTTCACCTGTGGTACTAAGTCCCACCTCCTTAGTTTGGCACATAAACATCTCCACAACCTAACCCTAAATTACCTTTCCACTCTTATGTCACTCAATTCTTCTTTATATTCTCCATCCTATAGTTAATTGACCTAATGAATCCTAAAAGAGATCTATCACCACTCAGAGGAATGTGTTTGGTTTATCTGTACTGGAAAAACCAAATAGATGAAGATTATCTATTGCCCAGATTTCAACATGCATTTGGATGGAGAATCTTGAAAACTTGTTCAATGGTATGTGTATATACATATACGTGTGTGTGTGTGTGTCTGTGTGTGAAACACACAATACAGAAGACAGTGAACTGGGCATAGGTAAAAAAAAAAAAGGAAGAGGAGAGTGGGCTGGATTACTTTGAAGAAACTTCAAAGCTCTTTGACCTCAAGCTTCTCATAACAGCAAAGATTCGTCTTTTCAATGCAAACATTTTATCTGTTTTTGTTTGTCCTTCATTCTTTGGAAGGTGATGTCACGACTTATAAGTGAATTGGATTTAAGTGAGGTAGGGTTGGGCAAAGTCACCAGCCTCACTTCAAGTTCAACTGTGTGAATTTAGTTATCACTTTCAGTCACGTGGTGTCCATTTCCTCATCTATGAAATCAGAGGGGTGGCCCATCTCAGTGATGTCAAACAGGGACCACTGATTAACGATCCCTGTTGTATTCATTCTGACTTAGTTTTAAAATATGATGTTATCTATGCTTTATTATATTTTTATTTTGTTAACTATTTCCCAATTACATTACAATCTAGAGGGTTGCCTACCCCATTTGGCCTGCTGCATACATGCAACTACATGTTTTATACCTCTAGCCTAGGTAACCTGTAAAGGTACTTTCTAGTTATCAAATTCAACAGTTCTAAGTAACTCTTTCTCTTAGGGATCACCTCCCCTTTTAGGGATGTTGTGAAGGATGTTGATGATCCCCACCCACCTTTGTGCCTACCACTCAACTCTAAGAGCCTGGTTCATTATTCAGATCATTACCAGACTTCCAATGTCCTAAACCACAAAAATTTCTCAGGATCATAGATCCAGAATTGGAAGGGACATCATCTGCCATCCAACTTCCACATTGTACAGTTGAGGAAAATGAGGACCTAGGAGATTAAAATGACTTACCCAAGGTAGTGCTGGTGGTGAGATTTAAACTCAGATCCTCTGAGTCCACCTACATTCTTCTCTCTAGGAGTGTTATGTCCTAGAAGTTTACATAATCCCAACCCTCTGTTCTATCAATATACAAGCAGTTACTAAGGACCTACTATATGCCTTTGGGCAGAGGGGGTACTATATTAAGCACCTGCTATATGCCTTTGGCCAGGCACTTAGGTACAAAGACAGAAATGAAACAGTCCCTGCTCTTATTGTGTGTTTCTTCTCCCAGGACTAACTATTCTATTAGCCTTTATTTTGCTTGGCTGCCCCATCAGAATTTCATTTCGGTGCTCAGATGCTGATCATTAAGCTATTTAACCTCTGGCCTCTGAGATGAGTTTGTCTTTGCCTGCTAAGCCCGGGCCTGAGCACTGCAGGAGAGACAGAGAGTGCTGAAGACCTCAGGAGAGCTTGAGATCCCCTGCCTAAAGGAATACATAAGGGCTATGCACTAGGAGCAGTAATGTAAAGACTGGAGTTCATTTTCAAAATGACTTGAAATAATTGTCATTGTGGAGAACATAGGGTGCTAAGCACTGAGGGAGGAAAACAGGGCAAGAGAAAGCTAGGAATTGGAGGGAAAGCCATAACCAGAAAGTATTTCACCTAGGGCAGGATGGGGCCAGCCATGGCTTGTGGGCTAAGGAATAGGAGGAAGGGTCAGCAGCAATGATATTGAAGACAACCAAAACATGGTTGTACTGGGAAAGAGAATGTCACCTGTAACCTCGGAGGAGGTTGGAGTGGGCAAAAAATCCCTTGGAGAGGATCACCCTGGAGTGGTGCTGGGAAAGGGAGTGCAGTTTTTAAGGGTAAGGCCAGCACAGGGGTGAGAAACTATGGGGCCCTGGTCTCCCTGAGACATGGAAATACAGAACTCTTGACAACAAGGAAGAGAAAGTTAAACCCCTACAGAAAAAGTATGCTCTCTTAGGTGGTCAAGCCCCACTGTCCAAGTCCTAGTCATATTCCAGCAAAGGGCTGAACATTGATTGGCAAGAAGAAAAAGGTAGGGTATCCATGGTGGAAGTGGCGTTTGAAGGGAGAGGCTAACAGCACAATTCTCCTAACAGTCCAAATAAAACTAAGGATTCTGAATTAGAAATTATCTGAGATAATCCATTCCAACTTTCTCCTCTTACAGATAAGGAAACTAAGTCCAGAAAGAGCAAATGGTTTATCCTAATGTACACAGGCAGAAAGTAGCAAATTCAGGAGGCAAATTCATGGACATTTATGCCAAATTCAATATTTTATCTACTGGATCACATGATGCTTCCTCTCTCCTTCAAACAGAACTATTACAATTCAGGCATGGAGTCTATTGTGATTACATCTATGATATGTTGCATAAGTCCTTTTATTATTCCCCACGGTCCCCAGACACAGGCACTGTACAAATTTTAGACTCTTAGGAAAATGTCAGACACCTTTATAGAACCCTAAAAATTAATTGATGAGAGCATAAGTATTGGCTATGCACTTTTGTGAGCATAATTACTTTTTCTCTTATCTCCTCCTTTTCTTTGTATTCTTCTAAACACTGAAACAAATATCAAAAATATCTTACAAAAATTTTCTCTGAAGCATTTTTCCCCTGTAGGTATTTGTACCAATGTTGTCCTTGTTTCATTTTGTTCCCCAGTTTCAGGAGGAAAAGTGAGACTCTTTCCTTGCCTTCCAATTAATGTGGTCTTTGTTCCTCCCTTGAAGGACAATTGAAAGCAAATTCTTTTGAAGAATACAGTATACTCAGTAAATTTAAGTCCATGTGTTACTTTCAATTAGTTCAAGACTCCTTCTTAGTCTTCTGTCTATAGAAGTTGACACTTATTATGCACTGTGCTAAGTATTGGGGATATACAAGCAAAAAAAGACAGGAAGACCCTGCCCTCAAGGAGCTTACGTTCAAAAGGGGAAAGACAACCATAAAAAGGAGATAAGTAGGGGTGGCTAGGTGGCTAGGTAGCAGTGAGCAGAGCACTTGCCCTGGAGTCAGGAAGACCTGATTTCAAATCCCTCTGACACTTAACACAAAACTAGCCTTGTGACCTTGGGCAAGTCACTTAACCTCGATTGCACTGCCTTCTCCCTCCAAAAAGCAAAAAAAAAAAAGGGGGGGGGATAAATAGGGGAGGGTGGAGAAAGGGGAAAGTATCTATGGGGGTTAGGGGTCATGGCGGCTAAGTCCAGAGAAAGAATCACAGCTAAGAATAAATGTAATGAAACATGACTAAACTAATCCCATCTCTAAAACTGAGGCCCAGGAAGAAATTCACCAGCAAAAGAAGGGGGCCAGCATGATGAAGGATTGTTCTAGAGTAAGAAGGTTCCAGGCATTGAGGGAATTTCCAGAATGAGAAGGCAGCTGAGTCATGGTGGAAAAGTCTGGAAAGTCAGAAGCAGACCCAGGAGGGGAAAACAAAAAATAAAATTAAAAAGTATAGAAACCATTTTTTAAAATTAAACTGAACAGAGCATTTGGATTTGGAGTCAGAAATTCTTATCCAGTCGTGTCCAACTCTTCATTACCCCATAGATACATAGACCATACTGTCCGTGGGGTTTTCTTGGCAAGGATACTAAAGTGGATTGCTATTTCTTTCTCCAGTATATTAAGGCAAACAAAGGTAAATGACAGGGTCACATAGCTACTAAGTATTTAAGGCCAGATTTAAACTGATCTTTCTGATTCCAGACCCAGCACTCTATCCACTGAGCTACCTGGTTGCTGGTTCTAACTCCAGCTCTGCCATTTAATTCCTGTGTGACCTTCTGCAAGTTGCTTAGCTTCTCTGGGCAACAGTTTCCACCAATCTGAAATGTGGGGGTTGGGCTAAGTGATTCCTATGGTGCCTTCCAGTTCTAACCTATTTTAACCTATTTTCCTAATTTTGCCTCCTGTTCTCAAATGAAATTTGGAAGAAAAATGATACTGCAAAATTGGAAATTCTTTTATGTCATGACAGATTTTATATTCAAGAATAACTCCTTGCTTTGGCCTATCTTGCTGATACTTACAGTCCCATATTTCTTCTCCTCCTCCATCATAAACACTGTTAACTTAGGTCCTAGTGGATAATAGAAATTGGCAGACATTTCTTATTGAACACTAAGAAAATAGCCTTGGCCACGGGAAAAACTCTTTCCATTTGGTGCTATTCTTGGATATGTAATATAGAATGATGACCTCCCTCATGACAGTTGCTCACATCTATTCCAGCCATTCTTTTTCATCTCATTTTTAAGGTCTTCACCTGCTCTTAGAAGTATCTGTAGTCAGAAAGAGTGTCTAGTCTACCTTGCCTCTATATTTCATGGTACCCAGGTCAATCCTGCAGGGATTATGGTATGACTCACTTGCAATATTTCCTGGGAGTGCTACTGACCCTGATGAGATATGAAAGGAATTCCCTCTGGGAATGACCTGAGCACATAAATGAGTCAATTGACCAACCTGTTGGATAGCATCTTTCCTAGCTCTCTCATTGTCTGCCCTTTCCCACCCCAACATCCAAATGCACAGGGGAACAGTTTTCTGAGTGGACTCTGGCTTCCCCAATCCTAACTTTGATATTTTTTCTTTTAGGCTGATAGTGATTGGGGCAGGGTGGGAAGTGGTTGGAAGGAGGAAGAGAATGATTCTACCTCCTTTGTCATGGGTCAGAAATTTGGAGGCAAGGCTGACTAGAGTGAGGTCTGAAGTCCCAACATTAAATTAATTCAATTTTACAAGTATTTGTTGCTTATTGAGAAAAAAGCAATGAGAGACATGGTCCAGTCACTCTAACAGATAGAGAGCTGGCCTCAGAATTGGGAATAAATCAACAAGTAAGGCAGCTAGGTGGTACAGTGGATAGAGTTCCAGGCCTGGAGTCAGAAAGATTCATTTTCATGAGTTCATATCTAGCCTCAGACACTTACTGGCTGTGTGACCCTGGGCAAGTCACTTAACTCTGCCTCAGTTTTCTCATTTGCAAAATGGCCTGGAGAAGGAAATGGCAAACCATTCTAGTATCTTTGCCAAGAAACCCCCAGGTGGGGTCACAAAGAGTTGGGTGTGACTGAAACAATTAAATAGCAACAAAAATTATAGCCTAGGGATATAAGTACAAAGAATGAAACAGTCCCCACTGGCCAAAAGTTTACATTCAAAGCTGTGGTGGTGAGAGGGGTGGGTAACAAATGTATATATAAGTATATTGAGAAAAATACATAGTGGTGAAAACAACTGAGAGGATCAGAGAAGACATCATATAATAATAATAATAGCTAACATTTGAGTAGCACTTGCTATAGGTTAGGTACTTTGCAATTATTATCTAATTTGAACTTCATGACAGTCCTAGGTGTTATTATTCCCATTTTACAGATGAGGAAACTGAAGCAAAAAGAGATTAAGTGACTTGCCCAGGGTCACATTGTTAGTAAGGGTCTGTGGCCAGATTTGAATTTAGGTTCTCTACTCCTTGCTTAGCAGTCTCTCCACTATGCTATTTAAATACCAAGTGGCGCTTGAGTTTCATCTTGAAGGAAGAAAAGCAACCTAGAAGGCAGAGGTGAGAAGGGAGTGCATGCCAGGCAAGGGGGGTGACCAGTGCAAAGACATGGAGAAGGAAATTGTGTTGTGTTTGAGGAACAGAGAAAAGGCCACTTTGGCTGTGTCTCAGAATACAGAAGGAGTGATGTGCAACAATGCTAGAAAAATAGGTTAGAGCCAGGTTGTGAAGGATTCAGGAAGATCTGAGTTCATTTCTAGACCCTAACACTCCTTGGTATGTGACTGAAAATTACTTAACCTTTCAGTGGTTTAAGACAAACTCTTCAAAATGAAAAGTTGCCTAGGATCATAGATCTAAAGCAAGAATGAACTTTGGGGGCAATCTAGTTCAACCCTTAGTTTTACATATGAGGAAACTGAGATCCAAACTTGCCAAAAGCCACAGAGCAAGTATCAGAGGATTTGAGTATAGGGGTTCTGAGTACAAAGTATAGCTCCTTTCACTGTCCCATGCTGCTTCCCAGAGTACTTGCTGATCTTCATCATTGGAGGGAGTTGACTTAAATAGAACTTCCTAAATAGATGACGTCATAGGTCCCTCCCTTTTCCTCACCACCCCACAACAACGTTCCAAGTACTGTGCTAGTGACTGAGGATACAAAAACAAGACTGAAACAGTCCCTACCCTCAAGGCCATCTCATTCTACTGAGTTCAGGGAAACAATATGTAAACAGATAAATGAAACATAAATACAAAGTCCAAGACTGGCTCTTAGATGGAAGAAGTCTGTGTACAACACAGATTAATCCAGTTACAACTCCAGTCATACATGAAATCTTATGCACATTTTGAAAATCAGCGTTTCAAGGGACTTGCTTCAGGCAATTACTACTGGGTGGGGGGGGGGGGGAAGCAGGGGCCCTTTCTGGAGTGATCCAGAGGGACACAAGGATGCCATGTTGTATTATGGACTCACTTTGAGTGTCCAATCTATTTTGGAAAGGTCCTGGATTTGTTCCTGTAGCAGCAAGCACCCCAAGCGCCCTCAGGGTTTGCAGCTACCACAGGTTCTTGGATCTGCTTTGTTAAAGGAAAGCAACTCAAAATGGGTTAACAAGCTTACTTTAATCAGTCAGACATATATCGTTTACCTTGTTCAGGGGAAAAAGGTCAGCACCCCAAACTTCAAAGCATACAGGCAGAATTATCAAGACATTAACAGATCAAGTAGACAGATTTCCAAACTGTCCAACCATTACATCCATACCCAGTCAACATCTGGGTTTCCACATTCTGGGTTTTTCAAAGCCGGGGGACTCTCAACAACGGCTTCCCAGAATTCAGATCAAATCACAGAACACTTCTCAAAGTGAGTCCCAAAACAAAGCTACACATCAGGGCTTATATAGCCTTCTCCTGGCTCAGAGAATGTAACAACCTTATTGACTCACTGGCCAATCAAGAAGTATCTACTGAAAAACAAGCCTCCCACCCCAGGCTTCAGGTGCACTTTAGCGTAGGGGCAGGGAAGATCTTTAAAATTTACATTCGCATTACAGTTCCAAAGTGAAACAAATCCCCTTGACCATCATAAGGCCAGCTATTGAATACAGAAGAGTCAGAATAGTGTAGAACAGAAAGGGGCAAGAGTCAAAGACAGAGCCCTGAAAAGCCCCTACATTGAAGGAAATTAGAGGAAGATGAGGAGTCAGTGAAGGAGAGCAAGAAGGAGAACTTGGAGAACTTGGAGAATTATGAGATGGCACTATCACAGAAGCCAAGAGAAGAAGGGATATTATCAGTCAATAGTGTCAAATGCCTCCAGGAGATTAAGGAAAATTCAGATGAAGACTTTTGTAATTTAGACATTATTGATAAGATAGTTGAATCAGTAGAGTGGCAGGCATAGAAGCCAGATCACAAGATCTTGGAAGGTACAGGGGGGAAGAAAATGTTAAAGTGATTACCATAGACCACTCTTTCTGGAAAGGAAAGGGAAAGGGGGATAAATGGGTGTTTTCTAATATAGAAGAAACTAGGTGGCCCAGTGGCTAGAAGGTTGGACATGCAGTCATAAAGATTCAAGTTTGAACTCTATCACTGACACTAACTGTATGACCTTGGGCGAGTCACTTAACCTCCTTGTGCCTCCTTGTTTGCTCATCTCTAAAGTAAGGATAATAATAGCACCTACCTCATAGGGTTGTTCTGAGGATCAAATGACATAACATATGTAAAAGACTTTGCCAAACTTATAGCATTATATAAATGCTAACTATTGTTATAATTTTCCCTTAGCCTACTTTAGGCTAGACTCCTTGTCCCAGAGTAGGTTAAAAAGCAGTAGGAGGGAATAAAATATTCTAAATCATCTTCTGAAAGTAATCTAGAAGCTCCCCTGATCTGCTGCACTGGGGCACTTCTCATGGAGCTGGGATGAAATTTGTTCTCACAGTAGACCACATGCTCTAATTCCCTTCCCCACTTTCTAGTCCTCAATGTCCAAGGAAGAATTGTCAGAAACTCAAGTGACTCACTCAAGAGACCTTTTCCTCCTCAGTTTCTTTTAAAGTCTACTGAGTGGGTTGCTTTTCCTCTCTCAGTAACTAATTCTCTCCATCATGGGACCAAAAGACCAATCCTTTGCTATGTTATGCAAGTCCTTTGACAGGTAAGAGCAAATGACCCACTAGAAGGGCCAAAGTACAAATTCAGTTCCACGGGAAATGTCCCAGTTCTGTTGATCTCCCTGATTATTATCACATATATGAAATCTAGCCACCAAAAATGTCCCTTTTCCCATCCAATGAAAAAGGATCATGTGGTCCTTTATACTTTTCTCTCTTTTTTTCTACCTTTAGACCAAGTTCCTTACACTTTTTACAACATAACTAAGACAAGATGGGTCTCACAATTGTGTATCAAATCAAACCAGCAGACCCTTGCTGCAGGCACCGTTCGCTGTCCGAGGTGCTGATCATCACCTAGGATCAACAGGACGTACAGGGAAGGCGAGAGTACAATAAAGATGTGTCAGTGTCATCCACAATGAAAGTGTGTGCCTCGGGAACTCAAGGATCCCCTTATTTGCTTTAAGATGTACTTTATCAACCACAGAGTCAATCCTAACGGGAATACCAAACCACTAATGCCACTAGAATTGAGGTGAAGAAAAAGAAATCTCTTCCTCTCCTCTCCTTTGTTGGAAGTCCGAGGGAGAGAAAGAGTTGGAAATGAGTCCCCAGAAAAAAAGAGTAGAACCATAGATCACAAAGGTATAATAGCAACCACATTGGCATACCCAGGATGACTGCTAGCACAGGTTCTTAGATTTGCTTTACTAAGAAAGATAGATGTTCAAGAGGTCAACAATTTTTTTTTAATTACATTCATTAGTTCAGGGGGAAAATCAGCACCCTGAACTTCAGAGAAAATCCAAACAAAGAAAATAGAAAAAAAAATAAAAGCAGAGAAATAAAGATCAATAGACAGGGCTTCTAACCATCTGAGAAATTAGCACAAATCAATAAACAGATCCAACTGTCTGATCAAGGCAATACATACATAGTTACCAGAGAGAGAAGCACCAACATTGAGTTTTTCAAAGCTGGAGGGCTCCTTAACAGCTATCCAGAGTCTCATCTGGTCAAATCACAAGAACACTTTTCTAATGGGTGAGCCCCAAAGCAAAATGCTAACCTCAGAGTATATACATACTTTCTTCAAGGTCAGAGGGCATCACAACCCTCATGACTCAGTGCCTAATAAGAAATTAACAAAAGATGTTGAAAGCCTTCCTACAAGTAAGCTTCCCCTAAGTAAGCTTCCCTTAATGGGCTCCACATGAGGCCTATTAATGGGTGGGGAAGATCTCATATCCATTAACATTACAATAGGGGACCTCTTATCCTAACAAAAATCCCAAACTCTTGACTTTAAGCTGCCAAACACCTTCAGCATTGTTCTGATTATTGGAAACCAACTGAAATTTTCCTACATCATTTTAGCAAGTTGCATGTCACTCAGCAAGGAACCAGAGCAGGTGTCCAGCTAAACAAGAAGTGGACCAGTCCAGTGAATCAGGAGTATCCCCTTGTTCATCTCTGCTAACAAGGGATTGTGGGAAGAAAAGATAGAAGGACGAAGGAAGATTCCTGTTCCTGCAATAATATTATAAAGTATAAGGCATCCAAGTCAGTACCTCAGAACTAATTTAATTGACTAGGTAACATTTAATTATGAAACCAACTTACCTAGCTCCCCAGTTTCTACACTGACAGAAGTCAGAAGAGCAGTTTCTTCCCTTTCGGAGAGTTTCATAAAATTCTTTTCTTCAAGTCGTAGGGGGAGGGGAGAGATTAATTATTTACACAGCACCTATGTGCCAAGTACTGTTCTAAATACTTTTTGTTACAAATATTATCTCATTTGTACCCATAGGCCTGTATACAGCACTGGTCAGGTATGCCAGGACTCCCTGGGGCTAGCCCTGCCATGGGTGCCTCATCTGAGGGTCCTTTCCAGCTCTAACTCCAGCAGAGAATGAGAAGGGGAAGGGCCCATGGCAAGGACTCTAGGCTCTCTAGGCACCTCTATGCCTCTGTGATCATCAAAATTTCCAACTCCAACTTTTTAGACCTGTTTGTCCCTGTCTCTTTTTCTCTTATTATGATCATTCAAAGCAACTTCTGAGTGACTAAAAAACTATTCAGAGCCTCCTCTCTTCTGGGAAATTTTCTGTTTCCCTGCTTAACCTTTATGGACCATAGGACCACAGCATCATAGGAACACAACTATCTAATCTAACTCCTTCCTTTTACAGATGGGGAAACTGAGACTTAGAAAGGTCAAGTAACTTGTCCAAAATAGTTTGGTCAGTCAGTGGCAGAGCCAAGTTTCAAATCCAGGTCCTCTGGTAACAGTATCAGTGTCCTTTCCATCGTATCACTCTGTCAAGAAACTTTCCCAGTAGTATGTACAGGTGTAGAATCCTGGCATTTTAAATCTTCTTTTATTATCCTATTTATATTTGATGTTAAAATTTCAAGTCTTTTTTCTGCGTGAAAAGGGGTTTCATATTTATTGTTACTTCTTCACCTATTATCAGCAATAACAGGAATGGGCTTTCTTCCTTACAATGAATGATTCTTCTTGGTACCAATACAAGATAGATGGCTCACTGGATAGAGCACAGCACCTAAAATCAGGAAGACCTGCGTTCAATTCTAATCTCAGACACTTACTAGCTCTGTGACCCTGGGCAAGCCATTTAGCTTTTCCCTGCCTCAGTTTCCTCAGCTATAAAATGAAGTAATAACAACACCTCCTTCACAGGGTTGTTGTAATGATCAAATGAGAGATTTGTAAAGTGTTTAGCACAGCTCCTAGAACATAGTGGGAACTTAATAAATGTTCATTTCCTTCCTTTCTATTCCAGACAGATAACACTTCCCAGATCTCCTTTGTATTCTTGCAGTGATGGGAACATAATCTCTACTTCCTAAAACTTCCATAATTAACCAACTTAGCCAAGTATTTTCCTAAACAAGCCCCCTACTACTCCCAGCCTACTTTTCACACACACACACACAAATACTAAATTAGCTGCTTTGTCATTTGCTAACAGTTCCTGGCACCTTTTATTTCATTATTAGGAACTCTCTGATCCTCAGGGATAAATGCCCAGAATTTATAACAATGTCCATTGTTGAAGTTGATTTCATTTCTGTTCTGGCTTCCGTTAGTGATCTTGGACATGTGCTGTATATTAAAATGTTACTGGGAAAGAGAGAAAATAAAAGGAACCAAGTCCTTCAAAATATTCACATTTCATTTCATATTTTAGGATCATAGATACAGAAGCTGGATGGGACTGGTTAAGTGATATAGTCAAACTCTCTTTTTCTTTACACATAAGGAAATTGAGGCCTGGAGAGTTTAGATAACTTGACTAAGGTGACACAGCAAGTAAATAGCAAAATCCTAAATTTAAACATAGGTCTACTGATCCCAGATATATCAGTGCTTTCACAGGACCATGTTGCCCCATTTTTAATCCATTGGGATAATCAGCATTTATTTGATTTTAAGGAGCTTGAATTGAAATCCTCTATAAATGCAAAAGAAAATACAGTTAACTTCCTTGTTCTCTGTTAAAGGAAGAAAGTAGTTTCCATACACTAAAAGCAATCTTTAGAGTGGATATTCTATGTCTTGTTCCTCTCACTGGGCAACAATTTGCTATTTGAAATCCAGGGTGAAGGTCAAGGTCTTGTCTGACCCTGCTGAGCTCATAACTCAGTGAGTTCCCTGACAACCCTGAAACTTTGCAAGGCTCATTTGCAGCTTCAAAGCCAGGGACAGTTTACATTCCAAGCCTTTTGAAAAGCTAGATACAAGAAACTAGGGCATTCTGACATTTCCCTCCTTAGCTCTTCTTTCCATCATCACACCAAATTTCAGGGCTAAACATTCCAAGTAAAAGACTTTTATGTTCTCAGCAGGGTTAGGAGTAGCCATTGATGGAAAGAACTATCCAAATCAAAACTCAAAAAACCTGGTCATGACATATCAGTAAGAAACAACTGACTTCTGGGGTGGCCAGGTAGCACAGCGAGTAAGAGCACCGGCCCGAGTGTCAGGATGACCTGGGGATTGAATGTGGGCTCAGACACTTAGCACCCACCCAGAAACACCTGGCTGTGTAACCTTGAGCAAGTTTCTTAACCCTAATTGCTTAGGGGCAGCCAGGTGGCTCAGCAGGTAAGAGCACCAGCCCCAGTGCCAGGATGACCTGGGGATCGAATCCGGGCTCAGATACTTAGCACCACAACCAGAAATAACTGGCCGTGTTACCTTGAGCAAGCTACTTAACCTCAATTGCTTAAAAAAATAAAAACAACTGACTTCTTGGATAAATAAACCACTGCCAAGGAGGCCAGTAGATTGTCAGTGTCTTGAGAGCAGAGAATGTCTTTTGCCTCTTTTTTGTATCCCCAGTGGTTGGCACAATGTCTGACACACAGGTGGCACATAATAAATGCTTATTGACTGATTGATATGCTAGATAGTCAGCAATGCTAATTACATTTACATGCCCTCTCTATGTATATCACCCTTTGCTCATGGGCATGCACAGAGTATAAAATATCCCATTTTGCAAATTCCTATAGAGACCATGACAAAGTGGATAGTAGTAAGGAGGTAAGAAGTGTCAATAGTGAGTTACCAGCAATCTGTTTCAATGCTAGCAATCCCATACTAGCACTGGAGTGCTAGATGAATAATATTTCAAGTGACAAAGCCATGCCCTAAGAACAGTCTCCTTAGCAGTTACTCCACACAACATGGACAACATGGATCAGTAGAAGGAGAGATGGATTTGGAATAAGAGGATCTAAGTTCAAATATGATCTCTGTGACTTACAATCTGTGTTGTAAACCTTGGGGGGAATCATTTAATTCCTCTAGTTACGACTAGATGACTCTAAGGCCCTTCGTAGCTCCAAACCTATGATCTTGTAATCTATTGGTACTATCTGTGTCCCAGCCCTGTCTCTAACTTCCCCACTGATCTCTCCAGTCTTGCATATTTTCTTGCAAAAGTCACATGCTATAATTTTTGTAGTAGCAAAGGATTGGAAATAAAATAAATGTCTATCAATTGGGAGACTGTTAAACAAACTGTGGTACATGAGCATAATTAAATAATGGGATCCTATAAGGAACAATGAATATGATAAATACAGAAAAGCATGGGAAGACTTATATGAATGTATGCAATGTAAGCACCAGTAAAACAACATATACAGCTACTACAACATTGTAAATGGAAAGGAAATAAAATTAAAGTGAATGGCATGCAATAATAATGACCAAGCTTGGCCCCAAGGAATGAGAAAATACCAGCCTTCCCCTTTTTATGCAGAGGCAGGAGACTATGGATGTTTAATGTTGTATGCCAATCAATTAGCAAGCATTTATTAAGAACCTACTGTGTGCCAGATCATGTAGTGCAAAGAATGGAGCGATCCCTACTTGCAAGAAGCATATATCCTAATGTAGGAAAGAACAAGTATTTATGAATATATGGAGAGTATAAGATGAATAAATATAAATATATACAAGATAGTTAAGTAAAGGGTAGTTATATATGTATGTAGGCAGACATATACATATATAAATGTATGTATGTGTATATATATATATATATATGTAGAACTAATCCAATTGAACTTAATATGTTGGTCAATTTACCAAACTGTATTTTCTCTCATTTTTACTCCATATTACATGGAATTCCTCGGTCAGGAAAGGAGAAGGATATATAAGAAAATTTTTTAAAATATGTCAATAAAATTCACATTCTGATATATTTCATTTGCATTGAGTGAGTAGTTTCTGACAGTTATTTTTCTCCTCATCCAACACTGTCCTGTGTGACTTTTAGAATCATAAATTTAGAAGGAGCCTAAAAGTGATCATCTAGTCCATTTATGAACCGTAAGTCATGTCAACAAATATCTTCTTTTTATTTTCTTAATCTGAATAACAAAAAATAATGCATTTCCACATATACCACAAAACATAATAGGAGAACTATAAATGACAATGTGAATCATGCTGCTTGCTTTTTTTTCCCTTATGTATTTTTTAAAGGTTTCAATTGCTCTCTTTTTGGTCATTACTATTGCTAGTCTTGCCCCACACCCTCACCTTATCTCCATTAAAAACTAAGACAACCAAAAAAGCTCTTCTTTAACAAATAAAGTCAAGCAAAATGAAACTACCTTGTGACCATGCCCAAAAATGTGTTTCTTTCCACATCTTAAGTCCATCACCTATGTATCAGAAGGTAGATAACATGTTTCACCATAAATCCCCTGAAGACATAGTTGGTCATTATGTTGATCATTGTAATGATTAAGTCATTAAAAGTTCTGTTTAACAATATTATTATACTTTTACAACATTGTGTAAAATATCATGTTGGTTCTGTTCACTTTACTTAGCATCAGTTGATGCTGCCTCAGATTCTCTGAAATCATATATTTTATGGTGCAATAAAATCCATTATATTCATCTACTACAGTTTTTTTTTCAGCCATCCCTCAATTAACAAATTGTTGTTATTGTTGTTGTTCAGTCATGTCTGACTCTTCATGACCCTAATATGTTGGTGTGGTGGGTTTCCTTGGCAAAGATACTGGAGTGGTTTGCCATCTCCTTCAGTTCATTTTATAGAGGAAGAAAGTGAGGCTAACAGGGTTAAGTGACTTGCCCAGGGTCACACAGCTAATAAATGCCATAGGTCAAATTTGAACTCATGAGAATGAGTCTTCCTAACTCCATGCTTTGCACTCTATCCACTATGTCACCTAGCTGCCACTTCCATAAATTCTAGTTCTTTGCTTCTGTTTTCTCTTTTAATCCTCCTCTGGGGATCAGGAAGTTTATTTTATTCCTGACTATGTTTTCCTTTCTATTCCCTACCTTTTACATCTACTTCCTAAACCCACCTGTTTCTCTATTGAGTTTAATGTATTTCTACATCAAACTGTGTTTCTGTTCAACCTTTCTCCAAGGCAGTAAGGTAGCACCATAGATGGAGTGCAGGGCCTAAAATCAGAAAGACAGATATTCCTGAGTTCAAATCTGGTTTCTGACACTTACAAACTGTGTGGCCCTGGGTGAGTCACTTAATTCTGTTTGCCTCAGTTTCCTCATCTGTCAAATGAGCTGGAGAAGGAAATGGCAAGTCACTCCAATATTTTTGCAAAGAAAACCCCAAATAGGGTTACAAAGAGTCAGACATGACTGAACAACAACAAATCAAGCTTCCTCTGCTAATTTCAGATATGAATGATGTTAATTTTATGCCTGCTTTCCTCTAGTTCATTACTGTTTTGATACTCTTATTCTCACATACTCCAATAATGAGAAATAAATTCTTTCTCATTTCTACACCAGTGCATTCCTCTTTGCCCTCTTTAAAACCTTCAGAACAGAACTAAGCCAGGAACAGGTCCTCTTTTTTTTCTCAATTAACTCTCTCAATGCAGTTTGAAGATAAGTTTCTAAAGGTTCTTTAGGTTCTTTTCCCCTTAAAGAATGTTAGCACTACATCATCATGCAGTTCCTTCCAATGCTTGAAGAAATTAACCTTTCTAGGATTTTCTTGGCTATTGTATTTGAAAATACCTACTAATTTTTTGTCTTTTCATCTTCCATGGCTTTCATTT
Organism: Petaurus breviceps papuanus; assembly: GCF_028583685.1. Taxonomy (NCBI): domain Eukaryota; kingdom Metazoa; phylum Chordata; class Mammalia; order Diprotodontia; family Petauridae; genus Petaurus; species Petaurus breviceps. The sequence continues at coordinate 6,557,125 of NW_027187302.1, forward strand.
CATTTTTCATCTCTTCTTTCCTTTATCTTCTAAGTATTCATATAATCCTTATGGAAAATCTTTTTTTTCCCTTTGAGTCCTGCTTACTATTGTTATGAAGTTATTCTCTCTCCTTCTTTGTGGATATCTTTACATCTATTTTTTTATGCTGTCCAATGTCTTTTCTGGCTTACTAGTCTCTTCAGTTGTAGTTCTCAAATTGAAGCTTTATACCAAAACCAGGGCCCATATCCTTCTTCACTTTTTTTTTTTAAGCAATTAGGGTTAAGTAACTTGATCAAGATTACATGGTCAGTTGTTTCTGGGTGTGGTGCTAAGTATCTGAGCCCAGATTCAATCCCAGGTCATCCAGACTCTGGGGCTGGTGCTCTTACTCACTGTGCTACCTAGCCGCCCCACCTTCTTCACTTTTAGATGGGATGGTTGACCCTGATTAGTCTCACCCTGAGTCACTGGAGTTCCTGCCCTAACCTCCACTCCCCATACTAAATTTCTCTGGATCTTCATGATCATCTATAGCATCTCAGGACAGAGGGCTAGGAATCTTGAGCCTCCTGGGTACCAGGGATGTACCTGTCTGAGTAATACCACAATCAACAAATATCCAACATTTACATAGTTCTTTAAGTATAAAAGGTATTATGTATTTCATCTCATTTGATACTCACAACAACTAGAGAAGTGCTATTATTTTCCTCATTTTCCCAATAAGGAAATCAGCTCAGAGAAGATGTCACTTACCCAAAGTCACATAGCTAGATAAGCATATGGGGCAAAATGTGAACATAGGTCTTCCTGACTTCGAGTCCAACATTCTACCTACCATGTCACTCATAAGATTAGTGCAAAGAATAGTCAAAAAGAATGACATTTCAATCCTCCAGGCAAAATGAGAATCTGTTTAATTTTTTAAGCTGTCTGGAGAAAGGGATTTCATGACCTTTTCCAATAAACTCACCTTTATTTTTGCCAACACAAAATATCAGGAAATTCCATCTTATATTTAAACCATATCCTTCTTGCTACTATGTAAGGCCATTTTCTCTCATTCTGCCTGAAGAGGAGAACAGTTGGCCACCATCTTTAGTGGAATGACCTTCCTTTGTGCTTAATCTATTATTAGGTTCCTAATCATTCTTCTCTTTATCAGGCTAAATGATTCCAATTCCTCTCATCTTTCCTTACTGGGTTTATTTTCTAACTCTTTAATCACATTCATGGCTCTCCACAGAAACCCTTTCTCCATGTTCTTCATATAATTTCTTAGCAGTAGAGACCAGAACTGGATACATTAGTAAAGGTGTTGAATATGCAGGGAAGGTCACCTCTTAGTTTTCCCTTATCACTTGTGTATCCCTACAATTGGTCTTCCTTCTTAGCTGCAATCTTACATTTCTGATAATTCTACTTCATTATTTTCTTCCTTGACTTCTAGGTCTACTTCTACCATTCTTACCCTTAATCATTTTCTCTCCTTCCTCTCCAGTTTATTTTTCCATAGTTGAATTCTTTTTCAACTACACTGTTTGCTTCCCACCACTCCTGTGATTTATCAAGGTCATTTTGAAAATTGATCCCATCCCTTAAGATGTTGGTCAGCCCCTCCACCTCTTCCCCAGCTGGGTTCATCTGCAAATTTAATGAGATTTTCTCTGTTGCCTCCCAGGTCAGAGATGAACGTGTTAAACAACACTGAGCCTAAGACAGAGACTGAGTTTGATGGCCCCTGGGGCTGCCAGCAATCCTTTGAGAATCACAGCCTGGGGAATTGCAGTTGAGCACTTAATTGACAGATGCTAAATTCAAAATATTAACCACTGCTAGTAAAATGTTCTTCTCCTAAATCTCCCTTCCTCGGCTCACAAGCTTAACAGATGGTTTCCCAGACAGCTAAAATCCTCGCTCTTTTGAATGATTTAAAAGGCTTCTCTTTTACCAAGACACCTAAAAAGGCCTCCTTTCACTTGGTACATTATTGTATCTTTATGCATTTGATGCATTAATGAGCTAAACTGGCAAAAAGGAATCACAGAATTATTAAATTCACACATGGAAGAGATCTTTTAGGACATTAGCTCTAAACCAATTTAGTGCAACAAACATTTATAAAGTGTGTGCTAGATGTAAGAGATTGTGCTAGGCCCTAGAAAAGAAAAAGATAAAAAAAGACACAAAGCCTGTCTACATGGAGTTTACAGTCTGATAGTGGAGTTCAGACACAAATAACTGTATTATAAGACAAAATATGCTAAATGTAAGGAAGAGTACTAGATATGGAAAATTTTGAGAAAAAAAGATCATTTTCAGGTTGTGGAGAGAAGACAGAAGGCTTCAAGAGGTAGTTCCTGAGCTGGACCTTGAATGAAGGAAATATTTAAAACAGGCAGAGAAGTTTGTCAGGGGAAGGGAGAAAAAGGAAGGGAAGAATGAAGGATTGCCAGATAGCATAGACCCCTCAATTGTGATTTTTTTTCTTGAATTTTTTATTTTCTTAGTTTAAGGAATTTCCAGATAAGATAATTCTAGTAATCAGCATAGGTTCTGCAATTTATAATCTTGGAGAGTTGTATGTAACTGAGAGGTTAAATGATTCCTACCTACTTCAGTCAGAGGTACGATTTGAAACTGGCTCTTTTTAGCACCAAGGCCAGCTCTCTAGTCATTTTTGCCAGAACTACCTCCCTCCAGCTGAGATTCATTAGTATGATTTTATAGTAGATCTAATCAACATGCTTTTGTGATTTCCTCTGGCCATGTTTGGCTACTGGGGAGTAGAAGCAGATGAGATAAATAGTAGAGTTACCCAGATGGGGAACTATCAACAGGAAGCAAAGAAGGCAAAGAGGGCAAGAGATTCAAGGTAGCAGAGGAAGCATTACTGAAATTATCAAAAGGAGAAAGGAAGTAAAACAAGAATGGACTTGGGAAACAGTGAGGAATCATGGGAACTGAAGATCATAGATGAAGGCAAAGAATAGGTTTGGGAAAAGGCAAAGCTTTTCAGAAGAGGAAAAAAGCTAAGAAGGGAGAGAGAATTTCAAAGTTCCAGATTTGGGAGTTTTGAGTGACAGTTAGGACCACTTTGCTGGGCAGTTAACATGGAATGGATAGAATTCTAGAGTTCAAAAAGCTGCAACGATAGGCTGTTAATAGGCATTAACATTAATACTGAAGTCTCAAGAAAGATGATGAATGAGATGTCAAAGTCAGTGAGGAAGGTGGGAAGGTTGCCAAGGTGTCAGTGGATGAAAGTGCCAAAGATGGGGAGAGGATGGTATAGATGGTAAAACCAAGAGCAAATGGGGAAATATCCCTTTGACTAGAGAGCTGTTTGCCCAGTCTCCTTTAAAAATCTCAAGTAAAGAGTCTCCTTCACTTACTCTGGTTTCCATAGCCTGACAGATGTCACTATTAGAAAGGTTTAGTGAACAAGAAACATTGATTCAGATATACTAGAAAGAGTCCTGGATGGAGCTAGGAGACCTCTGCAACTATGAATAAGTCACTACATCTCTCTTAGCATCAGTTTCCTGCCTTTAAAATGGGTATGATAATACCTACACCTTTGGCACTTGCTACCTATCATTTAACCACTTAAATTCCATAACCTCCCTGAGTTTCAGTTTCTTCAGCTGTAAAATGAGGAGGCTGAACTAGCTGGCCTCTGAGGTCATTTCTAGTTCTACCTCTATGATCCTCTGAGAAAGTACTTAGTACATCAGAAGGTGCTAAACAAACATACTCTTATCTAAAGCAGAATGACTGCTAGCTGTTTAATCCCCCTGGGCCCCAAATTGGTGTGAGTGATAATGACTACTTCCTTTGGAAAAATCCCACATGAAAACCAGCAGGACAAAGCAATTTTCAAACATGCAGGGGAGAATAAGGCTTTCTGCATTTTACGAATAATAATGCTGATGTGCACAGAGATGTGATAATGAAGCAAATGAGATGAGGTCTTTTGTAGGTGTCCCTTTTAAGTCATTCAAAAGAGCAAGGATTTAGAAATCTGAGAAACCATCTCTTAAGCTCATGATACTAGAGTGGGGGGAGATGGGGTGGAAGAGGAAGGATTTATAGAAAATATAATGAAGTGGCATTATTATTATTCATTATTAGTATTGTTGTTATTATTGCTGGTCTGCTGCTGCTACTGCTCTCCTTTGTAAGCAACCAAGGGCCAAAAGCATTGGTTCACTGAGGAGCAGAATATGTTCTACTTATTTGTTTTATTTATTTTATTTTTAATTTATAGACTAAAACAAGCCTTTCCGTAATAGTACAATAGAAAAGACGATTCCATATGAAACTGTAAATTTATGTATAACTTGCCATTCCTTACAAATATGCAACAAAATTATCATATCAATTTCTTTTTTTCTCCCCCCCCTGCCCCACAGATGGCTACAAATAGGTGTATGTATGTATATTTACATATGTATGTAAAATTATTATATACATACTTTCTATTTTTCAAATTTTCTACTTCAAAAATTTTTGTTTGTGTTAAGCAACTACTGTGTGCCAGGCTCTGAGGATACAAAGGCATAAATAAAACATCCCCTGCCCTCAGGTAGCTTATATTCCACCTAAAAAGAGTAACAGTAATGGAATACAATAGTGTGTTTGTAGATGTGGTCCTTCTTAATCAGCCTTGGGAATTGTCATTAACTCATGTGCCCCAAATAAGGGACAAATCATATTAAATGAGTAGGAAAAATTATTATTTCATTTAGTTTTTAACTCATGGAATAGTAACATCCAGAGTGCCAGCATAGGGTAGTGAAAAGAGGAAGGAGTGTGAAGCCAGGAAGACCTGAGTTCAAAGACCCATCTCTGACACAAACTGACAGTGTGACCTTGGACAAGTCAATTTAACCCTCAGTGTTATAGGTAACTCTCTAAGATGATCAGTTATAGAGAAGATGGTAACCTGCACTAGTAGAGAGAGTTCCTTCATCTGGGAGTTAGTTTCCTATGCCAATGAAATTTTAGGGCTAATCTCTAACCTTATTAGCATCAATAGAATTATGGGGTCATAAATATCTAGCCAAAAGAGGCCTCAGGAGCCATCTGTTCTAATGTCCTTATTTTACAGATGAAGAAATTGATGCCTAGGAAAGTTATTTTAATGATACAGAGATTGCCAAGCTAGATAAAGCAAGACAGTCTAGAATACAGCTGGCTATATACCTCCTACTCTCCATACCACTCATTTGGCAATGATCATACAATGCCTCTTATCGTGAATTTTCTTTTTACGTGTTGATGATCAAATCAAACGTTCTTGTGTAGGACCATGGAAAACATACTGGATTTGAAGTCAGAGGACCTGAGTTTGAATTCCAGCTCTGCTATGTTATGATATATAGTCTGTGTAATCTCAGGCAAGCCCCTTAACCTTCTCTGGACCTAAATTAGTCATGTGTAAAATGAGGGGATTAAGCTAGGGGGAAGACCTCACAGGTCCCTTCCTACCCTAGAGTGATGACCCTAAGATGATGTTCTTTTACCCAAATGACTATATTCCAAAGGCCAGTACTGAGATGGGACATTACAATTCACTAGTCATTCAATTCTTCACAAAAATCCTGTGAAGCAGGTGATAGAAATGAGACTATCTTCACATTTTTAAGATGAGGAAACAAGATCAGAGAGCTCAGGGGTGGAGAACCTGTGGCCTTGAGCCCACATGTGACCCTCTAGGTCCTCAAGTGCATCCCTTTAACATCTGTCCCTTGAGGCCCTAGAGGGCCTCAGGTTCCCCACCCCAGATGAGTTGCCCAGGGTTTCTCTCTCCAAATCCAGTGTTCTTTGCTTACTAGTTGCGTGGCTCTGGGAAAATCTCAACCTCTGAACCTCAATTTCTTCACCTAGAATAGAAATAACAGCATCCAGAGTTGTTAGGATCCAAGCAGAAAATGTATTAAGGCCTTTCACAAACCTTAAAGGGAGTGCTATATAAATGCCAGCTCTTGTTTTGGTGGGGTTTTTTTCCTAATATCAGATTGCTTCCCTTTGTCTGTTTTTGGAAAAAAAGGGAGGAAAAAAAGTTAGAAAAGCAATTTGATTCCATTTAAAAATATATATTTAAATGCCTGGGTTCAAGTCTTTTTGCTTTCTCTGTAATGACCACAGTCAGTAGAATAAAGCTGAATCCTAAGCAATGGGTAGTAAACCATGGGGATTACAGCAAGTCTCTTTGTGAAGTACTAAAGGCATTGAGGGCACAGTCTGGTCTGGGACACATTAAACTCAATAGGGAAACAAGCAGGAAGTAGACTTTTAAAAAAAGGGAGTAGTAAAGAATAAAACAAACTTCCTGATCCCTGAGGCAAAGATTAAAAGAGAAAACAGAAGCAAAGAACTAGAATTTTTAGGAGTGGCAGCTAGGTGGCATGATAGTGCATAGAGTTCCAGGTCTTAGAATCAGGCAGGCTCCACTTCCTGAGTTCAAATGTGATCTCAGACACTTACTAGCTGTGTGACCCTGGGCAAGTCATTTAACCCTGTTTGCCTCACTTTCCTCATCTGTAAAATGAGCTGGAGAAAGACATGGCAAACCACCTCCAATATATTTGTCAGGAAAATACCAAATGGGGTCACCTAGAGTTGGATGTGACTGCAACAAAACCTCTAGATAATTCTTTAGCTACCTGCATCAGAAGAGACTTCACTCCTCCAGGTGTCTCCTATACCAGTAAAATCACACACCCGATCCTCATCTTTATCCCTATCTTTTAAAGGCCTACAATTCACTGAGCAAGGTACTAGATACTTTAGGAAATACAAAGAATAACCAATAACAATGATGGGAATGAGTGGTGCTATGGCTCAGTGGATAGACCAAGACTGGCCTTGGAGTGAAGAAAATATGAATTTGAATTGCAATTCTGTCACCAAATACATGGCACTTAATCTCTCTGAATCCCAAGCAACTCTGCAAGACTAAAAATTACAGACAAGTTTTCAATGTGGATCAGTGAAGATAATTTATATATCATGGATTTAGATCTTAGAGATCGTCAAGTTCATCCCTTTATTTTACAGTTAAAGAAACAGGCATAAAGAGATTTTGCCCTGGGTCACACAGCTGATAAGTGCTGGAGGTAGAATTTGAATTCAGGTCTTCCTGACTCCAAATAAGGATAAAAAAAATAATTGCTAGCATTAATATAGCATTTTAAAGTTTGCAAAATGCTTTACAGTTATTATTTCATTTGATCCTCACAATAATCTTTGCAGTAGCTGCTATTATTATCCCTATTTTATAGATGAGGCAAACAGGTTAAGTAATTTGCCCACGGTCGTGCAACCTGTAAGTCTCTGAGACTGGATCTGAATTTAAGTCTTCTTGACTCCAAACCCAGCTCTCTGTCCACCACATCACCTAGTGGAAAGGGAAAGGAAAGGAATAAGCATTTATTAAGCACCTTCTATGTACCAGGAACTGTGCTAAGTGCATTATTAACATAATTTATTTGATCCTCACAACAATCCCATAAAGTGCTATTGTGATCCCCATTTTACAGTTGGGTAAACTGAGGCAGAGAGCGATGAAGTGACATGCCCAGGGTCTCACAACTACTAAGTGTCTTAGGAATTATTTAAAGTCGGGTTTTCCTGACTCCTGTTAGACCTAGCTGCCTCTCTCCACTATACCACCTAAATTCCACACTGAGGATTCCCTACACTGATAAAATTGCAAATCCTGACAAACAAATAAATAGATTCTGAACTATATTCCAAGTTCAAGCTATTTTCCTGAGATCACAAAGTCAGCATCCATGTCAGGATTTGAACATGTGACAGACAGGAAAGAAAAGTAATCAGTGACCATCCAAGAAGATGTCAGTTGTGTAGTTGAGAATACCTTTAGAAGGAAATAAACCAGGTAAGAAAATCCATTATGTATGCAGTATAAAGGACAAATCAGATCCCTCATTGGGGGATTCCTGCCAGATCGAGGCATGGTGGGGGACAGAAACATCTGGGAAAATTCCACTTCCCATCATCATCCAGTATGTGTCAGACTAAAGCAACCAGTGAATGATATCAGACAAGGAGCTCCCCAGCACTTAGATACAGGAAAAACAAAATTCAAAAATGACAACTTCTTTGAACAATTTTTGGGTTTACTAAGAGGTTAAGACAAAATGCCTGGGGAAATTAGAGATACTGAAGGGAGTTTCTTAGGCATGAAAAACAAGCTGTGTCCCTGTAGGAGTGAGGCTGAAAATAAGAAAAGCAATTCTAACATCAAATGAAACCTGGGGTTGGAGCCAAACTACGGGATCTCATACCTCGTATTTCATTTCCTCTAGTTCTTTTAGGCTTTTATTGTTGTGCAGAACAAACATGGGGCCCATTTTTAATTATGGAAAATTTGCCATTAAAAATTTTACTTTGATATTCTATTAATGACATAGATCAAATTAATAAAGTATTGAGCAAATGTCATGAGAGCAACAGTTATAAATATTGTAGGGGAATACAAAGCATCATGTCTGCCTTGAGCAGTCTACATCTTAGTGGGACACTAGAAATCACATACATGAAAGGCAACATAACAGAGTGGTTAGAATACTACACTCAAGAGTGAGGAAGGCATGATTCAAATCCTGCCTCAAATACTATGTAATATTAAGCAAGCCATTTAGCCTCCTGGGACTCACTTTCCCCATTTGTAAAGTGAGGGAGTTGAGCTCAATGACCACTAAGGGCCCTTCCAGTTTTGAATCAATGAACTAAAAATACAATATATAATTGAATACTAAATTGTGTTGTATGAAGTCTGAATAAGAGGCAGCAGGACATTGTGGACAGGAAACTGACCAAAGAATTAGACTGTATTAGTTTCAAGTTCTTCTGACGAGAAGGAGGAGGAGGAGATACTTTAGAGTTTTATATATGTGTGTGTGTATACACATACATATATATATGTATATACCTGTATCTATGTATATATGTGTATGTCTATGTATGTATTATTGTGTATGCACATGTATGTGTATTGTGTGTTTGTGTGTGCATATGTATATATGTGTGTAATCTCATTTGATCCTTACAACAACCCTGAGAAATATGCTGTGACAAATAAAAAACCCCAAGAGACATAGTTCCTGGGTAATAAATAATTAATTTATTAATTAGATTAGCTAATCAATAAATTATCAGTGATCAGATAATGTCATTTTTCTCAATAACCAAAGACAAAAGACATGAAAAGCCTAAACGTTTTAAATAATTCTTGAGAGAGAAGTCCCTTGACAAGTGATAATCAACCTTGACTGGTGCACATTTAATAAAGAGGTGGACTAGTATCCTTAAGCTCCTCCTGCTGAGAATGTAACTTCATGATGAGATTCATCTACCTCTAGCAATCTTGACAGAGGAATCCATCTCCATCCATATCACTCTGGCTGGTTTTCTCCTTCATGAGTGGGGTCATCCTAAAACTCTAATGGAGGGCCACAAGGACAGGGGCTCATTTCCTTGGAGCAAGAACTTGCCTACACTGGATTTGGTTTACACTCTCAACAGAAATAAGGTCTCCTAGTTGGGCAGGGTCTGGCCTAAGATCAAAGAGCATGTTTCCGGAAGGTGAGGGTTAATCTCCAGCAGCCATGTCCTTCAGAGGCTGACCTTCCATAGGAGCTGGATCTCAATGAAGAAACACAGGAGAAAAAGCCTAGATCCTAATTTAAGAATTGGTTATGAATACAACATAAAAATAATTTCTCTCAGTGTGCTATTATTTTTCCTTATTTTGCAGATGAGGAAACTAAGGCTGAAAGAGATGAAGTAATTTGCCCAGGTTGTCTCCTAGTTATTCTAAAGCAGGGTTCAAACCCAAATCTTCCTGGACTCCAAGTCCAAAACTTTATCTACAGTACCAGGCTGTTTCCCATGGTCATATCATTGTAGGACCTAGAGCAAGTCACTGAAATTCTCAGTAACCCCAGGAAATTCTAACAGTAGAAACACCAAAAGGAACTTCCATACTTGGAATAACAAGCACTGTTGTAATAAAAAGTCAACCAACCATTCCATCAACAAGCACTTGCTATATTCCAGACACTATACAAGACAATGGACTACACAGATGAAAGAATAAAGCATTCCCACTTTTAAGGAGCTTACATTTTCACTGTGGTCCATATCAGAAAACATTCTTAATACAACAGGGATCTAGAATAAAATAATTGTAGATTCAATTCATTGGGGAAGGTTTTTTGAAAGAAATAGGACTTGACACCAGTCCTGGAGTCAGGAGGACCTGAGTTCAAATCTGGCCTCAGACATTTAACACAAAAACTAGCCATGTGACCTTGGGCAAGTCACTTAATCCCAATTGCCCTACCTTCCCCCCCTCCAAAAAAAAAGAAATAGAACTTGAACTGGGTGGAACACAATGAGTAAAATATCTACCTCAAAGAAATGAGTGGGGAAAGCATTCTAGGAGGCATGACCAGAGCCACGGCATAAATGGGGGCAATATTAAGCATAGTATGTATGTAAAGAGAAAGGTCTACTTAAATCTATAAGTGTCTGTGCTATTCAGTTACAAGAGACAAGGTTGGCTGAGAGCATTAGGTTATAGAAAACTTTAAATAGCCAATAATGACTGTGGAATCAGACAGTCAATAAACATTTAAGTGCCTACTATATGCCAGGTACAATACTAAGTTCTGAGAATATAAAGAAAAATGAAAGGTAGCTCCTCCCCTCTTTCTTCTCACCTGTAAAAGGATGGGGCTGATCCCTGAGACCTTTCCCACCTCATACATTCTCTAATGTATTAGATCTCTAATGTATCTCTAATTCTATGAGCTGATTCCATGAGTTGTTAGAGAACTATTGAAGATTCTCAAGAAGAAACTGTGGCAAAGTAAAAAATTCTGAAAACAATTCATATGCTAATTAAAACAGAAAAGCCTACATTCTTTGGTAAATGAAGCTTAGGAATCAAAATGCTCTAGTCATTATGCCACATCCACTTCAGACTTACTATATTAATATTTGCCTAGAATATTTTAGGTTCTTCATCTGAAACAAAAGTAAAGATTAGTTTATAATAGGTACTAACTGTATACGTCATTTTGTGTTATGAAGTTGAACAAGAAGCCATTTATGAAATGCTTTGAGATCTTCAGATGAAAGGTGGTAATTAAATGTAATTAGTATTATTGCCTATGTTCTATATTTATCTTTCTTAATTTTCACATGCAGAGCACAGTCATAAGTCTACAGGAGGAGCTTAGGCATCGGTGTTTTAAATTCCTGGAGTGATTCAATTTAACAATTTATGTTAATCTGTGACAATCTATGACAGGCTTACCATGTGAAAGGTGTAAACATGGGCACAGCAAAAGCCTTGCCCACCAGAAGCTTTCAATCTTTTTTAAACTAATTTGCTTTTTTCAATGAATAAAAGTATGGTTTGTTTGTTTTTTTCCCCTCTCCACCCCCACCACTGGAAAACAAAAACAAAAACAAAAATAGCTGGTGTCTAAGGCTAGATTTGAACTCAGAGAGATGAGTTTTCCATCAAGAATTCTGGACTGATGCTCTACTCACTGTGCCACGTAGCTACTGTAGTATCTAAGCCACCTGACATACAAAAGTACTCCTTGTTGTAATATATATATATATATATATATATATATACACATAAATATGCATATATGTATGTATGTGATATATATGTGTATGTGTGTATATATGTATGTATATCTGATAAGTGGTCATCCAGACTTTACTTAACCTTTGAAGAGGATGAAATCCTCCATCTCCTATCAAAAGTCAAGACATCACCCTCATGACATCATTGGTCCTCTTCAAGAAGGAAGGACAAACAATCACAAGGCAGTTAGATCCCAAATCTCCACATGAAAGTCAGTCAAATGTTTAAAAACAACTATTATGTCCCACTAAAGTGAGTTATTCATCTTTGTGTCATGGACTCCTTTGGTAACCTGGCACAGTCTATGGACGCCTTCTACAGCCTACATTCATAATAGAAGGAAATGCCAATTTTCATTTAAAAATTAGTGAAAGTAGGGGCGGAGCCAAGATGGAGGAGTAGAAGCTTCCACCCTCCCCAATCCATGTAAAAAGGGGACTCTAAACAAACTTTGGAGCTGCAAAACCCACAAAATGACACAGAGAAGCTAACCTCCCACTGAGGACAGCCCGGCAGGCCAGCAGGAATTCAGCACAGTGCTCTGGGAGCCGAGCCCAGCCCCACATTGAGGCTTTAGCCACAAGGCGGGCCAGGCAGCACCACATGGCAGCTTCAGCTCCTGGCTTGCAGAGTGTAGAGGGACCAAGCACCAGTCTGAGGGGTAATCGCTCTTGCTTTAACCTGCTTGGATCTGGATTGCAGTCTAGGGTGAAGGTCCTGGGGTGTGTGTCCAGCTTGTGAGAGCATGTGGAGACCTCAGAGAGGGAACCCATCTAATACCTCGAGCAGCTGAGAAAACCCCAGCGTTTGGGACAAAAGCTCCCCTGTCTGATGGCAGAGTCCTACTGTGGCAAAGAGCCCAAAAGTCAAGTAATTGAGTGGCAAAATGAGCAGGCAAAGGAAACAAAGCAGACAGAAGATTCAAACAATATACTCCTATTTGGGGGACAAAAAGGAGCAAAGCATGGAACAGGAGGAAAACAGTGAAGTCAGAACTCCTGCACCAAAAGCTTCAAAGGAAAATACAAGGTGGTTACAGGCCATAGAGAACCTTAAGAAGCAGATAAAAGAAGTGAAGGAAAAATTGGGAAGAGAAATGAGAACAATGCAAGAAAATTATGAAATGAGAGTCAACAGCCTGACTGAGGAAAATCATACCTTAAAAAACAGACTGACCCAAATGGCAAAGGAGGCTCAAAAAGGCAATGAGTAGAAGAATGCCTTAAAAAGCTGAATTCTCCAGATGGAAAAAGAATCTCAAAAGCTCACTGAGGAGAATCATTGCTTCAGAATTAGATTGGAGCAAATGGAAGCTAATGACTTTATGAGAAATCAAGATGCTGTTAAACAGATCCAAACAAATGAAAGAATAGAAGGCAATGTGAAATATCTCATGGGAAAAACCACTGACCTGGAAAATAGATCCAGGAGAGATAATTTAAAAATTATTGGACTACCTGAAAGCCATGATCAAAGTAGGAACCTAGAAATCATCCTCCAGGAAGTTCTCAAAGAAAACTGCCCTGATGTTTTAGAATGAGAGGGCAAAATAGAGGTTGAAAGAATCCACCGATCACCTCCTGAAAAAGATCCCAAAAAGAAAACTCCTAGGAATATTATAGCCAGGTTCCGGAATTCCCAGATTAAGGAAAGAATATTACAAGCAGCAAGGAAGAAACAATTTGAATATTGTGGAAACACAATCAGGATAACCCAGGATCTGGCAGCTTCTACACTGAGGGATCGAAGGGCTTGGAATATGATATTCAGGAGGTCAAAAGAGCTGGGATTAAAACCAAGAGTCACCTACCCAGCAAAGCTGAGTATCATGTTTCAGGGGAAAATATGGTCATTCAGTGGAATAGAGGACTTCCAAGCATTCTTACTGAGAAAACCAGAGTTGAATAGAAAATCTGACATTCAGATACGAGAAGCAAGAGAAGCATGAGAAGGTAAACAGGGAAAAGAAATCATAAGGAACTTATCAAAGTTGAACTATTAACATCCCTACGTGGAAAAACAATAATTGTAACTTATGAAACTTTTCTCAGTAGTTGAAGGGTTTAGAAATATGTGTGTGTGTGTGTATGTCTATATATGAGGGTATATGGGCATACGAATACATATGTGAATATGTATATATATATATATATATGTTTACAGGTATACATAGATAGAGGGCATGGGACCAATTTAACAGGAAGGGATGATACTTAAAAGGTGAAATTAAGAGGTGAGAGGAATATAATGAGAGGAGATAGGGAGAGACAGATTGGGGTTAACCATCTCCTACAGAAGAGGCAAGGGAAAGTGGTTACAATGGAGGGGAGGAATGGGAGGGCAAAAGGGAATGGGTCAACCTTATTCCCATTGAATTTGGCTTGAGGAAGGAGTGAAATACACACTAAATAGGGTATCTCACCCTCCAGGAGGGTAGGGGGGGAAGGGGATGAGAGGGGGGATGATGGAAAGGAGGGCAAGCTGTGGGGGAGGGAAGTTGGAAGCACCCACTTTTGAAAAGGGATGGGATCAAAGTAGAGAATAGAACAAGTGGCAGGTGGGATAGGAAGGAGGGTAATATAGTCATTCTTTTACAATATATCTACTATGTTATTGTTTTGCATTAGCCACACATGTACAACCTATACTGAACTGCTTATCTTCCCAGTAAGGGTGGGTGACAAGGAAGGAAGGGAATGAATCTGGAATTGAAAGTTTTAAAGTCAAATATTCAAATATATGTAGGTATATATGTGTGTGTGTGTGTATACACTATTATTAATACCATCTTACAGGTAACTGGGAAGTAAGATATACAGGCACTGAGGCATAGAGATCCACTGGAAAAGTTGAAAGGGGTATAGGAGGAAGTATGGGAGAGAGCAGATTGGAAAAGGGGATATCCTGTTGGACTGCTATTTTGGGGCAGTGGGTAGGGGAAAAATGGGGAGAAAATTTGTAACTCAAAATCTGGCGGAAACAAATGATGTAAATCAGAAGTTAATAAAGCATTAAGAAAAAAAATTAGTAACAATAAAGATGTGCAGATACCTTGAAAAATATCCACAGGTCTCTTGGGAATCTGTGGAGACCCTAGATTAAGAACTCTTGACCTAAAACCTTCTCTTATTCAGACTAAACAGTCCAAATTCCTTCTCATACAGCATTGTCTCAAGGCCTCGCATCCTTAGTGATCACCGCCTTCTGAACCAGCTTCCCTATGGACTTCCTAAAATGTGATATCCAGAACTGAACACATTACTCCAAATACGAGCTGGCCATTAGCGGAACTATCCCTCATTCTGTATTATTTGTTGTTGTTGTTCAGTCATCTGTCGTGTCCTACTCTTCTTGACCCCATTTGGAGTTTTCTTGGCAAAGATGTGGGAGTGGTTTGCCATTTCCTTCTCCAGTTCATTTTACACATGAGAAACTGAGGCAAACAGGGCTAAGTGACTTACTTGCACAAGGTCATGTGGTCAGTATCTGAAGTCACATTTGAACTCAGGACAATGAGTCTTCCTGATTCCAGGCCTAGTGCTCTATTCACTGTACCACCTAGTGGCCCCTATTCTGCCCCATTCTGTACAGTTTACAACAGATTTTGTTTTTTTTTTCTTACCATCACATCACACACATTTAGTACAATACACCAAAAACTCTAGAAATAGTTATCTAGTCACATCATGTCCATCCTGTACCTGTGACATGATGTTTTGAACCCACATGTAAGAGTTCATATTTATCAGGGCAACTAGGTGGCACAGTGAACAGAGCACAGGCCCTGGAGTCAGGAAGACCTGAGTTCAAATCCAGCCTCAATTTAACACTTACTAGTCATGTAACCTTGGGCAAGTCACTTAACCCCAATTGCCCTCCAAAAAAAAAAAAGTTCATATTTATCAATACTAATTACCAGGATTTGGGCCCTAGCCTGCTATGATCTTTTTGGATACTCTATCATCTAATGTGTTAACTGCCTATCCCAGTTTCATATCTGCAAATCTGACCAGCAAGAATTCCATGGCAAAGTAGCAAGATGGAACAGTGCTGGACCTGGAGTCAGGAAGACCTGAGTTGAAATATGACTACAGATACTTACCAGCTATGTGCAATCTACCTCAGTTTCCTCATTTGTAAAATAGATACAAGAAAAGCATTTACCTCAAGTTGTCACTATCAAATGAAATATTGTAAAGTGCTCTGCAAATTATAAAGCACTACATAAATTCTATTATTATAACCAGTCAAATTATTGCTAAAATTGCCCATCCTTAAAATTAACATCAAACCATTGCATCCTGTCACTGAACAAGCACTAATTCCGTATAACTATATTATTTATTCCATATATCTCTACCTTGTCCATAAGGATAACCTGAAAGACTTTGTCAAATGCTTTTCTGAAATCTACACTGTTTCCCTAATCTACCATTCAAGTTAATCAAGAAAAGAAATAAGGTTAGTGTACCATGACCAGTTCTGGATGAACCATATTGCCTTCTAATGATTATGGTTTCATTTTCTAACTATTCAAAAATTACCCCTTTAATAATGTATTTCGGAATTTTCCCAGGCATAGAAGTCATTTCCTCATCAGTAACCTACAGACTCCACATTCTCCCATTTTTAAAATATCATTATAACATTTGTCCTTCCCTAGTCTAGAATCACTCCTCTCCCCCTCTCCTCCATCACTAATACTGACTCAACAATCACATTTGCCTGTTCTTTTGGGACAGTTAATTTATAGGATTAGAACTCATTAAGGGGAGCTAAGGACTAGTTTACCATCCTATCATTTACCTTTGCTTTTATCACCCTTCTGATATTTTTTGTTGTCTTTCCCAAGACAAAGATCAGTCTCCTTGGTAGAGAAAACAGAAGCAAAGTAAGAGACCAATAGTTCTGTTCTTCCACCCTCATCCATCATTATCATCAATCCACACAACCCAAGCAACAACCTTCATTGTTCTACCATTTGTTCCCAACTGAGTTCCCAATATAAAGGACTTTTAACATTTTGTTGTTGTCATTAATCACTAGCTTCATCTCATTCTGTGTTGTTTAGCATTCTTGAAACTATTCATGTGGACTATACTATTCTTTTGAATTCCAGCTCAGTTACCTGTCATTGTTTATGTCTACTATACATGTTTTTTCTTTAATCCAATGAGTTTGGCATCAATCAGTTCCTTGTAGAGATAGATTACTCCCTTTTCACAGCTATTTTTTTCCCTTCTTATTAGAATCATCTATACTTTTGTCATCAGAATTGCATTCCAGAAAATTTCCATTCACATTTGGGCCAACATCAGAGTCACTTTCCCTTTTCTGAATATTAGCTCACTGGAGCCTAACTATTCTTTCTCCTAATCCTTTGAGAACTATTCTCAGACTATGCCTAGTTTTGCTCTCTTTCTTTAGCGTGAGCTCCACGATGGAAATAGGTTGGAGACAATTCATGAGATGGCCTTGAATGACAGAATCAGGATTTTATATTTTATTCAGGAGCTAACAGGGATCCAGTAGAAACTTTTAAGATGAGTAATAACATAATTACAGCAGTGCATTGAGAAAATTGTTCAGGCAATAGGGGAGGAGATGTATTGGAAAGGGAATAAACTGGAGGCAGAAAGACAAGTTAGAAGTCAAGACAAGATGAGGACCAGAACAAGGATGTTTGTAATGAAAATAAAATGGAGGATTTATATGTGAAAGATTTTGCAGAAATAGAGATGGCAGAGATAGCATGGTATAGCAAAAAGAGTACTGGATTCTGAGTCAAAGGTCCTGGATTCAAATCCTGCCTTTGCTTACTACTTACATGAATTAGGTATGTAACAATCTTTCTGGGTCTTCATTTCCCCCTTTCTTAACTGAGATTATTCAACAAGATAATCTTTAATATGCCTTTTAGTTCTAAAACTCCATGACCCTTTGACGTAAAATGGCCATAAATGATCTTCAACAGAAATATTTCAGTCATGTGGTAGGAATAGAGACTATGCTGCAAGAAACTGATGACTTAGTGAGTGTTGAAATGGAGGCAGCAAATGTAGATAACTCTTTAGAGGAATATGGCATTTAATAGGAGGAAGAAAGATGGAATACTCACAAATAAGTCATGTTTATATAGTATTGCTTTATGGTTTCCAAAGTGTTTTCCCTGGAACCCGATGGGGAAGAAAAAATAAGTTTTATTATGCCCATTTTACAGATGAACCTAAGGTTTACAGAGGTTAAGTGACTTGCCTAAGGTCATACATTTAGTTGGGAAATGGTGGACCTGGAATTCAAACTCATGTCCTCCAACTCCAAATCCAGTTCTTCTAATACTATGCCATGCCACTGAACACAAACCTGCTTGTTTTGGGACAGTAATTAAATGGATATTTCCAAAACTTAGCTACTATGCATTATTTTAAATAATTTAAAAAGCTTATTTCTTGCAGATTACTGGGTCTCACATTTCTATTGTGTTATTTTTGAGCAGGCATAGAATTACAATCCAAAATAGCTACACCACCATTTGGCTCACTGGAAGGACATTTAGTCACTTTCTGAGAACAAGGAGCAAGGGGCTAATTGTTCCTGCAAGTGGACAATTGCTGGTGTAATTATTAGCCCGTATAATTTTTCATCCATAAATAATGATGTCTGCAGAAGGAGAGGCTGTCTTCTCATAATTTCACCCATAAGGCTCCGCATTGTTGTGCTAAGTTTTTTTTCCCCTTTGTATTTGTCACAGTTGGTTGTGTTTTTCCATGATTATCCTTCTTTGCTTTGTGAAATATTAAGTCAAAGGCAGTTTAAGGGGAAAAGAAAACCTTTTTTCCAGAACAGTTTGAGAACTGAATTCACTCCCTTAGATAATGTGAAATGAAGCTCAAGGACTTTTATAGGGGAAAATATATGGTAGACATTTATGGAACTATCAACTAGAATTAGGTTAGAAAGTAACTTGGATCACAGTGGCTCTCCCCAATATTCTGTCTTGTTTTCAGAGTTTACAGGAAAGGGTAAGAACCCTGGATTTGTTACCAAATTTGGGTTTGGACAAGTTATTATTCAAGACCTCAGTCTCTTCCCATGTAAGATGAAGAGGAAAGAGTAGCTGATCTTCAGGTAACTTCTAAATTCTACATCTTTTGTTAGACAGTATGTGCTATTTCTTAGAGTTGCCTTCATAGCTCAGGGGATTAGCACATTGGTCTTATAAACCAGGGGTTGTAAGTTCAAATCTCATTGGACCCTTGTGTATGCTTTTAAGGCAGCTATGTGCCGCAGTGGAGAGAACACCTGGTCTGGACTCAGGAAGACTTGAGGTCAAATTCAGCCTTAGACACTTAGTAGCTGTGTGATCCTGGGTAAGCCATGTTTAACCCTGTTTGTCTCAGTTTCCTCCTCTATTAAATGAGCTGGAGAAGGAAATGGCAAACCACTCCAAGTATCTTTACCAAGAAAACCCCCAAAATGGGGTCATGAAGAGTCAGACAGGACTGAAATGACTGAACAACAGATGTGTTATTTGTAATTTAATTCAATAAGACAAGTGTTTTTTAAGTGCCTATGTGCCAGGATACTATGTAATACATTTGACATGATACATTTGACATGCAAAAGCAAAATTTAAACAGGTCCTGCATTCAAGTTCATTACACAATGAGTGTACAAATGTAGAAATGGTGTATGCCAGAAAAATAATTACAAAAACATACAAAATAAACCCAAAGTAATTTCCAGAGAAAAGAACTCTAGCAACCAAGGATATCAGAAAAGGCTTCATGCAAAAGGGAGAATTAGAGCTGATCATTAAAAAAATAGAGGAATTCTAGAAGATGAAGTTGAGGGGAGAACATATTATACAGAGACCTGTGAAAAAATATGAAGATGATAGATGGGGTGTCATATATAGGGAAAAGAATATAAGGCTATTTGGCTGGAACAAAGAACAATACACTAATACTGTAAAGATAGGTTAGAGTTCAGTTGTAAAGTGCTTTAAGGACTAAATATGAGAGTTTACATTTGATCCTAGAGGCAATCAGGAACCACTGGAGTTTCTTGAGTAAGAGCATGATAGGACCAGAATCATGCTTTAGCAATATCTGTTTGGCAGCTGTGCAGAGTCTGTAATGGAGAAGGGCAAGGAGACCAATGAGTAGGCTACAGCAATAGTCCAGGTGAGAGGTGAAGAAGGCCTGGACCAGAACGGTGGCTATGTGAGTAGAAAAAAAGCAAGTAGCTATGAGACATTGTGGAGGTTAAATAGATATTTCTGGGCAACACATTGTATATGAGAGATGAGTGGGGAGGCAAGGAGCAGGGATTACATTGAGGTTGTGGATTTTGGTCACTAGAAAGATGGTAGTAACCTCAACAGAAACTTGGAAGTTAGGAAAAGAGGTGGGTTTGGGGAAAAGATAGCGAGTTCTGCTTTGGACATGTTGACTTTAAAGTGGGACATGCAGTTGAAAAATGTCTGAAAGACAATTGGTGATTCAGGCATCATAGCAAAGGAGAGACACTGTGGCTGGATAGCAATGAATCATTCAACCAATGAGCATTTATTGAGTTTTTACTGGGTGCTATGCCCTGTGCTAAGCACTGGGGGTACAAAGAAAATATGAAAACGGATTTGGGAAATTTGTATAAAGAGCTGAGAGCTAAATTTATAGGAATTATTGAGATTACCAAGAGAGTAGAGAAAGACAAGGACAAGTGCCTGGGGAATATCTATTCAATGATGATCCAGCAAAGATATTGAGAAAAAGGAAACAGATAACACACAGTTGGGAGAACAGCATTGCAAAAAATCTGGAAAGTATTTAGGAGGAAGGAGTAGTCAATAATGTTGAATCTTGTAGATAAGTCAAGAAGGAGCAAAAAAATTTGGCAACTGATCATTGCTAGCCTTGGAGAGAGCAGAGTTCAGCTGAGTTACAAGGTTAGAAGCTAGATTTCAAGTGGTTGAAAAGTAAGAGGAAGGAGTGGCTAGGTGGCTCAGTGAATAGAGCACCGGCCCTGGAGTCAGGAGGCCCTGGGTTCCGATCTGGCCCCAGACACTTAACACACACACACACACACACACACACACACACACACACACATACACACACAAACCTAGCCATGTGACCTTGGGCAAGTCACTTTACCCTAATTGCCCTCCAAAAAGCAAAAAAAAAAAAGTAAGAGAAGTGGAATGAGTGTAAACAATTTTTTCGAGGAATTTGCTTTGAAATGGAAGAGAGATAAAGGATAATAATTTGAGAAAAGATTAGGGTAAAGTGAAATCTCTTAAAGTTTGGAGAAAGTTGGGCATGTTTATGGGGAAACAAGGAGATAATCAATAGAGATGAAAAATTGGAGAAAGGAGAGAGGGGAAGATAGAGACAGATAGGGCAAGATGCTGGAGGAGTTACAGGGGAATGGGATCAAGGGAAAATGCAAAGGGATCAACTTTGGTGAGGAAACAAGCCACCTCTTCATAAGAGTGGAACAAAGGAAGAGAATGGTAATGATTGGGGGCAGGTAGATGGTGCAGTGATTAGAGCACTGGCCCTGAAGTCAGGAGGCCCCGAGATCAAATTCAACATCAGATATTTGACACATGTAGCAGCTGTGTGATCTTGGGCAAGTCACTTAACCCCAGTTGCCCTGTCCTTCCCCCTCCAGAAAAAGAAAAGAAAAAGCAAAAGAGAACAGTGATGATTTAGAATAAAAAGAGACAACACAGCAAAAGGGCTTTATTTCCTCATAACGTGTGAAGGTGGTCTCTTGAGAGGGAGGAAGGGTGGAAGTAGAGTGTGGGAGGTTTGAGCAGAAACAAAAACTATTGAAATAACTGCTATGAGAAGGACAAAAAAGAGGCAATTAGGGAAGAGCAGAAGGATTGCCTTTCTGCAGGGATGGACCAGTTGAGATTAGATATCATTAATCTGTAGTAGACTATCAATCAGTGCCTTCCCCTCTGAAGTCATTGCCTATCTCTACTCTCTGTATACCTTGCATGTACCTCCTTAAAGAATGTTGTCTCTTTCACTAGAATGTATGTTTTTGAAGGCAAGGGCTATTTTTTGTCTTTCTTTGTATCCCAAGGGATTAAGGTGTCTGGCACATGGTAAATGCTTGTTGATTGATTGATTGATTGAAATCTCCAGCACTACTGAGCAGCATATGAGTCCCAGCAAAGGTGGCAGATTATCCAGGTAATCCAGCATTGGGGCTTGGCAATGGATGAGTAAGAAAGAGGCAGTGTTTTGAGAATAAAGGGCAGTTAAAGTTGAACTGGTTAGCCACAAAAATCAAGATTGAGTAAGGAAGAAAGTAAAGTGGGGGTAATGGCCTGAGAAAGTATTCAGGGATGGAAGGTTGGAGGGCAAGGTAAAGAGAAAGAATAGGTTTGGCAAGAAGGAAGTAACAGAAGAAAAAGAAGGAAAGGAGGCTATGACAGTGGACAAAGTGATGGACTTGGGAATCAGAAAACCCTGAGCTTAAACATCTCCTCAGACCCTAAGTAGCTAAGTTGCTTTACCTGTCACCCTCAATTTCCTCATCCTTAAATTGGGAATAATAATAGCACCTACCTCACAGGGTTATTTTCAGGATTAAATGAGATATTTATAAAATGCTTTGCAGACCTTAAATCACTATATAAATGGTAGGTATTAATTATAAGATATTACAGAGTTCTTGATCACAAGAGTTGGAATCCACTTGATCACTGAATTCACTTAAGGATGGTGGTGAGATAAATTACACGATTATTTCTGTGTGAGAGGCACTACAGCTTAGTGGATAGGGCACTGGCTTGCAAGGAAAGCTCAAATTCTAAAACACCCTATAATAATAGCAAGCACCCTAGTACACCCAGGATGTAGCTAGCACAAGCTCTTTGATCTGCTTTACTAAAGGAAAGACAACTTTATTTTTTTGCTTTTTGGAGGAGGGTAGGCAGGACAGTTGGGGTTTAGTGACTTGCCCAAGGTCACATGCTAGTAAGTGTTAAGTGCCTGAGGCCAGATTTGAACTCAGGTCCTCCTGACTCCAGGGCTGGTGCTCTATTCACTTTGCCACCTAGCCACCCCAGGAAAGAAAACTTTTAAAGGGGTTAACAATCTTATTTTAATTACATTCACTAGTTCAGGACCCTGAACATGGAGAAAACACAGAGAAATTAGCACAGAGATTCAACTGACAGGGTTCCTATTATCTGAACAAAGTAATACAACCAACCTACATACACCACTGGATTGGGAGAGCACAAACCTCTGAGTAGTGGAGGTGGCAAAGCAAATGGCTAATCAGAGTCCTATCCAGGGAAATCAAAAGACCCTTCTCATGAACAAACCCCTAAAGCAAAATGCCAACCTCACAGAATATATAACAAAGACTCGACCTCTGATTGGCTCAGAGTCAGAAGGCACAAAACCTACTTGACTCAGAACAGCTGTGAATTATCAGGGTCCAAAGGAGATTAATCCTTCAGATGTTTACAATTTAGCTTGAGCCTAGGAAACAGAACTCTAGAAAACAACAGCAATAACAACAACAACAAAATCCCACTTTGCTTATACTTACATTCCCTGGTCAAATTGCTCAACCTCTCTGTGCCTCAGTTTCCCTCATCTATAAAATGAGTGAGTCAGAGACTTTATGATTCTATGATACCAAGAGGTAAAGTGAAGATGTAGATTAATGAACTTGTGGGCAAGCACATTTGAGTCAATGTCATTGTGTGTTGAAGTTCCTTAGCATATGGGCTTGGGCAGTTAGGTGGTACAGTGATAGAACACTGGACCTGGAATCAGAAAGACTTATCTTCATGAGTCCAAATCCAATGTCAGATGCTTACTAGCTGTGTAACCCTGGGCAAGTGACTTAATCCTGTTTGCCTCTATTTCCTTATCTGTAAAAGAGCTGAAAAAGGAAATGGCAAACCACTCCAGTCTCTTTGTCAAAAAAGAAAAAAAAAACAAATGGTGTCACAAAAAAGTCAGACATGACTGAAATGACTCAAACATAACAATAAAAGCATAAGGGAAGAGCTTGCTGAAGAAAGGAAGACTTTCTAAGCCAAGTCCTAAACTCCTTGAGGAAGGGGGCAAAATAATGTGGGGGCAGACAATATAACTAATCTCCACAGGCTCTAGATATAAAGTCGAGTCAAAATCCTTTTCCTTGGTTTTCCATTTTTGTATCCCACAGTCTCAAAGGAATAGCAGAAACAAACAAATGCATAGAAGAAATGAGAACAGGTGATTGTAAAAGCTATCACAATTCTTACGTGCAAAACTGACCTGCTTTAGGACTCCGCATACCCAAATAATACCAGCCCATTCCCTTGTTCTGGGAACTTGGTTAGGGATCTTGGCAATTGCTGGGCAGATACATTGGCCAGATGTCCTTTCAAATGCAGACCCTGAAGGTTCTGGAAAATACTTTTGGTCTTATGACTTCTCAGAATACAAGTTTCCAGGCTTCTGTGTGGTTGGAAGAGGCATATATGATTGAAAGGATTTTGAGGACATAATGCTATTAGGGAATGCCTTGATTTTTGCAGTCTTTCATTGGTTCCAAATGAAAGCAAAACTCTCTGAAAGATACAATATCTACCTGCTGAATGGGAAAAATAGGCTTTGGCAAAATCATTGGTCATTAGAGAGAAGTCTGCCCATACATAGACAGTTAGGCTGAGCCCACATGCTAACACAGCTTTCAGGTGGTGCCAAAATAATGGATAGCTGTTCCCCACCTTTGGCTGCTAAAGGCCTGTGACCTGAATTCTCGCTGAAAAGAGGGAAAAAAACTGATGATTGAGCTAATGCATTGCTTTGCCAGGCCCTAAGAGCCCCCTTTTCTTCCCAAAGTGAACAGGACCCTAATATACCACATTTATATCTGAGAAAAGGCACTTGTCAGTCCCTCTAGAGGCAAACACATTTGCTTTGACAGAGCTAATCAAGGGGGTGGTAATCTGAAGAGCCTTATTTTTGTCCCTAATGTTCACCCCCAAAAGGAAATGTGCTCCTTTCTAATAATAGAGAATGTGACGGAAAACGTTTGAGTATATTTATCTGTTCCTCATTCACTTGCCAAATTTGGCATTTCAAATAAGAGCTGCTTTTTTTTAAAGGCTAAATCAGTTAACCTCTATGCCTGCACCCTACTCAATCTGAAGATCTAGAAAATTTCCTCTGAGTCTAATTGGGAAACTCCCATCCCCAGACCTCAAGCACTCTATTTCCCAACTTACTATACATATGTAGCATGCTCAATGGGCATGTTTTTGAGATGTTGTAAGGATAAGATGTCCCCTTGTTAGCTCAGCTTGTCCTCAGATTTTAAATGACCCTTGTCAAGGCAAATGAGCTCCAAACCAGAAAGTACTATGTTAAGAAGAATAACCTGACAAAGATCCCCAGTTTCTTCTCTATCCAACCTCAAGCCTTCCCTGGTCAGTTATGGCTAGGATGGATTTCTGACTTTCTTATCATATTCACTCCAAAAGTTGTTACAAGGACCAAGACTAGCTCTCCAGATTCACTCCAAAATCTTTGAATCACTTGGTGATAGAGAACATGTGTCGGACAAGCTTATTAGCTTTCCAATTCTGTTGTTGGAGAGGAATAACAATCAACATGCAAAAGCCAGTCACGCCAGATTTGTAATCATCCAGCTGCTGTAATAGCATCAGCCCAGTATCAGTGATCACAGGGAATCTTCAGTGAACCATAAGATGCTATCACAAACAACAGTGGCTGTTGGTAACAGTTGTTCATATTTACTTCTCCAGTCCACTATGATTTAGACCCTTTCCACACAGCATAGTTTCTGAGATGGAATTGATCCCTGAACTAATATGACATGCTTTAAACACACACACACACATACACAGACCATTTTGATTTAAAATGTTTACTCCATTTTGAGAGTTTCTAGACCAAGAGTTTTTAAGGACATCTAGGTGGACAGTGAATAGAGCACCAGACCTGGAGTCAGGAAGACTCAAGTTCCTGGATTCAAATATGGCCTCAGACACTTACTAGTTGTGTGACCCTAGACAAGTCACTTTTAACCCTGTTTGCCTCAGTTCCCCATCTGTCGAATGAGGTGAAGAAGGAAATGGCAAACCACTCCAGTACCTTTGCCAAGAAAACCCCAAGTGGGGACATGAGAAATCAGACATGACTGAAAAATGATTGGAAGCAGACCACAAGCTCTTAACCTGCCTAGGGATAAATTTCATGAGGTTAATGAATTTATATCTGGAGGGAAAAAATTACATTTTTATCTAACCTTTAACTGAAATTTAACATTTCCTTCCATTATGAATGAAGGCAACAAACCACAGTACTGTATTATTAAGTTTCACCAGATCCCAAAGGGGTCATCTACCATAGTACTATTGACAGGACCTGTAATTGTGTCACCAATAGAAATGGAAGATATTTTCACATTATAGTTGTTGTGAATATCTTGGAATATCATTTATGTTCATCACTACTTGTTATGGGAATGGGAATTTAAGATCTTCTGTGCCCCTAGGCCCTTTGATAGGCTTAAGTGCACCTGGAGCCTGTGACAGGAGGCTTAGTTTTCTGGAATGGTTTTTGATTGGGCGGTGGGTCAAGAGGGTTGTTACATTCTCTGAGCCAGGAGAAGGCTATATAAACCCTGATGTGAGGCTTTGTCTTGGGAGCTCACTTTGAGAAGTGTTATGTGATTTGACCAGACTCTGGTCAAATAAGCTCTGGGCAGCTGTTGAGTCCCCCACCCTCACCCCCCACCCCCCACCCTTTCACTCCACCACCCCCCACCCCCAGGCTTTGAAAAACCCAGATGATGATGCTTCCCTCTCTGGTAACTGTGACTAGGTATGGATGTGATGGTCAGACAGTTGGAGGCCTGTCTGCTGAAATATTTCTTTGTCTTCTTGTAACTTCTGCTTGTAACCTCTTGTATTCTCTGAAGTTCTGGGGTGTTGACCTTTTTCCCCTGAACAAGGTAAATGATATATTTGATAGATTAAAGAAAGATTGTTAAACCATTTTGAGTTGTTTTCCTTCAGAAAAGCAGATCTAAGAACCTGAGTTGGCAGTCACCCTGGGGATGCTGGGGTGCTTGCTGTTACACTACTTGAAAATTACTTTAGTAATTTTTTACTATGGTATAGATCTGGTAGTAGCTATATTACCACATTACAATTTTAAAAATACTTGAATATATTTAGTTTCCTTTGTAATCTTATATATTTTGTGTATTTTAAAATGTTGTTCTCCTAAGGGGCCCATAAACTTCATCGGATTGCCAAAAGAGTTCATGACTCAGAAAAAGATAAGGATCCCCGTTCCAGACCAAATCTTTTCAGGTCAGCACTCAGGAAGATCCTCAAATTTTCCCTTATCTTCAGCACCCTCTTCAGCTGTAATGCATACAAAGGCTATGGAAGTCTGGCGATGACATTGTTGAGGTTTGGGGTTTAGGGGTGCTTGAGATCCCAAAATTCCAACGGGCAGGGTCCTACAGAATGAATTCAACTCAAACCTCTCAGTCAAAGTAAAACAAAGTTTATTAAAGATTTGCCATAATGGGGAGACTCTTAAGGAGCCTAAGTATGTGTGATGCTTATATTGACAAGTGCGCCAGAACAATCTGACACAGACTGAGTCTGAGCTAGATTGGATCTGAGCCCCTTTGTGGAGGCAAGATAGATCTCATATACAGAAAGACTGTGGGAGGGATCTAGGGATGATCCAGAGGAAGGGTTTGGAGAGGGTCTTGAAGAGGAGTCTAAAGGGGATCTTGAGGAGACTGAGGTTAGACTCCAGGAATGGGATTAAGGGTTGGAAATAGCTGAAGGCTACCTGGAGATGACAGACAATGGAAGGCTAGGCTAGGTTAAGAGTAAGAGATTTGGCCCCAGGGATAATGAAAGGTTTATGGCCTCAGGCAAATGCCTCATCTAGTGGGAAGATTCAAGGGGGTTCCCAGAGCCTAAACCACATCACCATCACGCCAAAGCTCAATGTGAAAGAGAAGAAAAAGGAGTGACAAGGTCTTTATCCTATTAAACTGTATGTCCAAACAATGTCTAAAGGTGACAAAAAAAAAAAAGACGAGAAAAAAATAATATAGATCCTTGATTACAAAGCAAGCTATGACTTCACCTTCTATATCTTTGTTCCCTTGTTGCTTTTAAGTCTTTCATCTTGGATGACGCCAGAGTCTACTTAAAACTACTTTACTGAATTCTGGGAAATTATCAACTCTTCCTAGGAAAAAAGACTAATTTTTTTCCCCTGTAAGACTATGAAAGACAAAAATCACATGACTGAAAGGTCTTTTTTTAAGGAAGACCCCACACACATAAGATATAGCTATCTTGTTTATTGAAATAATCAAAAGAGAGAAACCTTACAACTTCCTTGCAAAAGCCTTTTCCAATATGGGATTTTATCTGATGGAGAGAGATGGAGACCATTAGTAGCTGTGTGGGAACTCTCTCCACCAACCATTTATGACTTAAATTCCAGGAAGTCACAGGAGGCACCTAGAAATCATATTACTTGTCTAAGATCACATAAGGTAAATGTGATCTTAGTAAGCAACAGAGGCAGAATATGAATCCACATCTCCCTCACTCTAAACCACTATTTGACACCCCCACTTAACCCAGTGGGGACAGTTAGGTGTTGCAGTGCATAGAGTGCCAAGCCTGAGGTAAGGAAGGCATATTCCTGAATTAAAATCTGGCCTCAGATACTCACTAGCTGTATGACCTTGAGCAAGTCACTCACCCTAGTTTGTCTTAGTTTCCTTGTCTGTCAAATGAGCTAGAGAAGAAAATGGCAAATCACTCCAGTGTCTTTGCCAGGAGAACCCCAAATTGAATCATGAAAAGTCAGACATGACTGAAAAACCACTAAACAACAACAATTTAACCCATTCCATTTCTCCAAGAAAGTTCTTCCCAATGTGTAAGCTAAATTCCTCTTATTGAACTTAAACTCTTTTTCTCTTGTCTTATCTTCAGTTGGAAAACTGGTCCCCATCCTGATTATACTGACTCTTTGTTCAATGAGTCAATTACTGTAACTTCCCTGGGCCTCAGTTTTCTCACCTGTAACGTTGGCAGGGAGGGGGAAACTAGATGGCTTCTAAGGCTACTTTCAGCTCTAGTTATATGGATCCCATCATCCTCAACATATACATATGAATTCATTAATCCAGCCCTCAACCATGTCATCTCTAAGGAGAAGTGGCCACCTTTCCTCAAAACTCTTCTGTTTTAATTCATTCGTATTGTATGTTGAGAATAGGTTTCTTGGATCTGGTTAATGTAATAATATTAATAATTATACTAATTATTATATAAATATTAATAATAGTATTAAAGGGTAATATGGTATAGGAAAGAGGTTCTCATACTTATTTGACCTACCACCCCTTTTTAAAAAAAAAATTAGTCAACATCCCACTGGAAATCTACTTTCTTAAACCTTTTAATATTTTCTTTTAATTTGCATCATTTCTAAGGGTAGCCTACATAAAAGCTGAGCCATAGTAATCTTTGGTGACTCCATTTTTATGACACTATACTTAACTAAAAATCCTGAACAATATATAAAATCAATGACCAAATTACATTTTAGGAAAGAATGCTGCTGTTGATAATCAAGTCTTCTGCTATCCTTTGTAGGAAAATAGAGATATTTATAAACAGTGAATTGACTTATTATTGATACTTGCTTAAATCTTAGATTCTGTAAAGATTTCTCATGTTCAAGGTGCACTGGTCCAGTGATCAGAGTAGAGTCAGGTACATCTGAATTTATAAAGTAGTTTGGATACCAGCATTTGGTTCCTTACTCTTGCCTTGGAATTTTTGCCCTCCAATTGCACCTGAGGCTACAACCACCCTCATGGATTGTTCCAGCACCTCCCAGGGGGGTAGTATTGCCCACTTTGGGAACCTGTGGATAAGACATAGAGGGTCTGGGTTTGGAGTCAGGAAAATTCACATTCTAGTCTTATATCAGACTCATACCAGCTATGTGATCATAGACAAATCACTTAACCTTTCAGTGTTCCAAACAATTCTCTAAAATAGAATTTCAGAATTTGAGAGTTGAAAGGGACCTCCCCAGCTATCTCATCCAACCCATATACAAAATGGAACTGTAACATACCCAACAACTTATCACCAAGTCTCTGTCTGCTTGAAGACCTCCAAGGAAAGGTAATCCTACCACCTCTTAGAACAAGATCTTTTGGGAAAGGTCTAATCATTACTGAGTAGTTGTCAACTTTTCCAGGAAAACACTAATCCCTTTCCTGGTAAGGTTCTAAAAGGCAAGAATCACAGAGATGAGAGGTCTTTTTAAACAGTGCCCCATACAGATGAGGAACAGTTATTCTCTTTTTAAAATAATCCAAAGAAAGAAATCTTATAGCCAACTTCCAAAAAATCCATCCCAATAAGGGACTTTATTGGATGGGGACAAATGGAGAACACGAGGAGTTGTATGGTACCTCCACAGTCATCTCATTAGGAAGCTGTTTTGTTTTGTTTCTTGTGTAACCCATGTAGACTGGAGCTACTCTCCAAACCCACACTCGTACTGGCAGACTGAGTTCCCAGACCAAGACTACTGTTTCTTCCCTCAGGGTTCTAAAGGACCAACAAGAAGGTGTGGGTGGTTTTCTGATGCTCGTTAGTCTTCAATAAGTCAATCAGACCAAGAGTTTTTAGGAAAACATATTTACTAATGTGGCATAAAAGGAATGGTTGGTACACATCTCTCTCCCACCCCACCCTCCCCCCAAAAATTTAGACATAGTTTTCTGCTAATAGAGTTTTCAAGAAAGTCAACTCAAGTTTAGAGAACATGTAGCAAAAGGGTAACTCACAGACCTCTACTGCTAAAAGTCTTTTTCTTCCTTTTGTTGGGTACTCATTAAGTTTCCCTTGGGAACGGTGTGGCTTATTTGGGGTGCACCTTGTAGAGTCTTAAAGTTGCCTTTCCTCAATGTGTCCAATTTGTCATTGCCAATACAGACTCTCCATTGGCTATTCTGGGGACAGCTAAAACTAAGATACAATGGGAGTACAAAATTCTCCAACCTTCTGAAAGTCACAAATTTCTCCTCTGGTTGGGCTTAGGGGGGAAGGGAAGAGACTGAGACCAAAACCCAAAACCAAAGTTCTTTTCTTCCCAGCCCCAAGTAATTCATTTCCAAAAACTTGAACCCATTCCGGATCTATTTGATTGTATTACCTAATCCTTTTTCTCTTTATTTCTTCACACACACACAAAATGTAAAATAAAATCTATGCTATTTGTCTACTCATCCTGATACAATGAACAGGGGGCAATAACTCACTCAGATTATAACTACAGATATCATGACTGATCAATCATGGGAACTAGGAAACATGACCAATCGCTCCTTGTTTGAACTGAACAATACACTCCACTCAGACTACAGACCTCTTTGTTTCTGTGTCTCACTTAATAAATGGGCCTGAGTGAGAGCCAACTATCTATTTTTTTCGTTTGGAATTTTTTGGTTTCTCCAGGTAATTTTCTAGATTATCGGGGTAGGAAACACTGCTTTTGATTGCATGCTATTCTGTCCCCAAGCTAGAAAGGTTTCGTTTTATTTTGTTTTATTTTTCCTATTACTGGTATGAATTATCTTCCTATCATTAGGTCAAATTTGAACAGAGGGAGGTTTGTTTGTTGTTGCTTTTTCAGTCTAAGAGAAAATAGCCAGGGCAGCAGTGAATTAGCTTAGAGAAACACATGGAGTTAAATCGACTCACTTGTATGGTCAAGGCAAGTTCATAAATCCTAGCCCCTTGTGTAAAGCAGAGGACACCTGGATTTCCTCAGCAGCATGATTCTGAAATCAAGCCTTCTAGCCAAAAAGGGAGATTTCTTGGGCAAAGCCATTCTTGGTAGTTGCTTTAAGAGTTCAAGTGTTCAGTGACTGATGTTCTTTTGGAAGGGAAGTTTCTGAACAAAGTACCCTTTGGAGAAAGAAAAGAATTGCTTATGTCAATTCTACAGCTGGGGGATCAGTAACATGGTGGAGCAGGGTGGGGGGAAGGACCTGTATTTTCCTCCCTGCTATTATTTGGAGTTATTTGACCAATGTATGGACAAGGGAAAGGGGCCTTGCTCATCAGCAACTCCAAGATGTATTTGCCTTCCTGGGGAAGTTTAAACCACAGGGTAACATTACAGGCCCTCAGGAGACTGTGCAGAACTCTATGGTAGGGAGATGTATCAGAAGGTCAGTATGAAGTCCCACTGGTAATCCCAATTTCAGATCCCTTCTAAATGGAATCTAAACCCTAGTGTAGTGTTGAGTTGAGAGGACTTAGAGACCTTGATAAAAAAAAGTAGGATTCACTGGAGAAGGAAGGAAATTAGGTTGATTAATGCTTAAGAGTCCTTGCAAATTTGTTTATGAGTCTTTTGAGTATTTACAAAATAAAGGTTTTTCTATGTTCAATATACATTTCCTATCTTTGGTGTATGTACAAGACCTGGAGACACCCTTATCTACACATGTGGAAAACTAGAGAAGAGATATACATCAACTATATTTGAAGATTTGTCTAGAATAAACCCTGAGTTGGGGAATAAGCCAAATTTTGGATCAGCTCCCATAATTGGACCTGATCTATTTGAGGGCAGAGCATGGAGGGCCTTAGACCATAGGTTAGAAACTAAAGGCAAGACCAACTTCCTGGTCTTAGCTCAACCTTCACAAAACAGCAAAATACCTAAAGCTTGGCCACCAGCCCTGCCAGGTGGCCATGTTTACTAGCTCTCTCAGCAGGAGGAGCTTTTGTCATTGTCAGTCACGTATCATATTTGTCTGAATATAACCTGAATTGCTCCCCCCCACACACAAACTAATCTAGCTTTTACAATATGCAATGTGGCCTATAATTTTACTCTTAGTTAAGGCAATGGCCAAAAAAAATTGATAAAAATGAAAAGAATAATGATAAAAATGGATGAAACATCATGATTTAATCTTTCATTTGAGCCTTTGTCCTATCTGTTGTATCTACTTTTTATATTCCCAGCAAAGTGGCTAAAACAAAGTAGGTCCTTAATAAATACTTGATGAATAAATATATGAATGAATGAACGAACGAATGTAGTAAATCCCCAGATAGAATGTAAGCTCCATGAGGGCAGGGACTATTTCATTTTAATCTTTATATCCCCAGCATTTAACACAGTGCCTGGTATACTAGACACTTAATAGATTTATGTTGATTCACAGACTAGGTAATTTTTGTTTTTGTTAGCACAGTTTTGTGTACATGGTAAGCAGTTAATAAATAAGGAGGAATAATCATTTATTAAGCACCTACTATGTACCAGATACTGTGCTAAGAGCTTTATAGATATTTTCTCATTTAATCCTTACAACAACCCTGGGAGGTAAGTTCTATTATTATCCCCATTTTATAGTTGAGGAAACTGAGGTAGGAAGAGGTTAAGTGATTTTCTAGGGGTCACATAGTCAGAATCTGAGACTGGATTTGAACTCATATCTTCCTGACTCCAGGCTCAGTACTCTTCACACTATGTCACCTAGCTACCTCAGAGTATCTGTTGAATTGAATGAAAAGAGAGATATTTTTAAGAATTCATAGAATTTTAAATATTATAATCTCATTTTCTTTTTCAAAGTGTACCAAAGTAATGTTTTGCTTTTAGAGAACTCATTTTAGAGGTGTGACCTATATTCCAAAGTGGACTATATTTAAATAAGCGTGATCCAAGTGCCCTCTCTCTATGTCTCTGTTTTCCTCCCTACTTGTGCCTTTCTTTTCATCTTGGCCAGATTCTTGCTTCCTCTTCTTAATGAGAGAGTTACAGATTATGCAAGATTATTTTCTCCCTACTCCAAGCAAATGCAAGCACGGAGCTCAGGTTTATCAAAAAAGCAATTTCCAGCAGCACTTTAATTAAGTGTTAACCTTTCTATGAAGAATTATAAATTGCATTAGAACATAAACGTCAACATACGACATTTAGGGCCTGATTTGAACCGTTGTAATGTTTCCAATAATAAGTGTATCTATTTAAGATGTCAGCTAAAAGTTCACAACCTTGATTTATGGTTGCAACCTCAGAGAATTTTGAAAAAAAAAACATATGCAGACAGTAGGATGAGAAGGTTTCCTGAAGCTTGACAGAATGATGGGCCACAGTTTATTTCAATGGCCTTCACTTTGTTCAGAGGACCAGTCTTCCTTTGGCCTTTCCTTGACACTGAAAGGCATGGAAAAGCTTTAAGTTCTAGCAAAAGTCATCCTCAACCAATCTTTCATTCAAGCTAGGTAATAACTAAGAAGCTTTAAAAAAATCCTTTACAGGAAATGATAACCAAGAGTCAATCCTTCAACTGTCATCTGTGTCATAAAGGGGTGATGTTATCACCACCTCTAATCTCACAAATTCCTCTCAATTTACTTACAGACACCAAACATATCCCCCTTCTAGCTCAGAACAGATGCTACGTAACCAGCTGGCTTCATTGTGAGTGCCCATAGGTCAGGGCACCGAATAGCTTTCAGATAGGACTAAGTTGACAATCATCTCAGGGTTTAAAGTTGTTCATTTGAAAATCAGATGAATGAGAAATTCACCCATGAACACTGATCATTTCCTGATATGTCACCTATATTGACAGAGAGAGAGAGCCCAATATAATAGAGAAAGGGCAGCACCAGGAGGAGGAAAAAGATTTCTGCCGTTACTTCTAAGACCTGCTCTTTCTTTACTCTGCCACTTAGGTTTAATTTCAAGCCGCTAATCTGGCTATTTCAACAGCGCAGGAGGAGCAGACTTGAACCCTAATGAGGGCTGACAGGGCTGGGAATCAAGCCTGATGTCTCACTGCCATAAATGTAACTTTCAAGTCATGTTCTGAAATCTTTTGACGATAAAGAATAAATAATTCATCTTGTTCTTGTAATATCTCTTTTTAAAGAGATTTCTGTGACAAAGCCTTGACAATATCAATGTTAATTTTTTCATCTACAGGTGGGGGTAAGGTGTATTAGAGTGCTTCCAGAATACAGTTTCTTGCCAACATTACAATGAGTAGATGGGGCTTTTTTTTTCCTTCTAGTAAGAAAGGAAATAATATGTTAGAAACTCAAAAATGGAAAATACTGTGAAAAGTCATGGAATCTAGCGCCTGCCTTAAGAAAGGACTTGATCATTCCCTGTCTTATTCCAAAATTTTTCTTCTCTGAAAGGCCCCAAATACTTAGTCTCCTACTCCACCAAAAAAGACCATCATCCAATTAGAGCTCCCCCCAGGTCCCTTCCTCCATTCAGTAAACCTCCTTAGCATAATTACTAACTTTCCTCTTCCTCTCTAGTTACAGAAGAGATAGATTTATTCTTTTTTTTTTTTTTACTTTTACTATAACTAACTTCTTTACCCATTCCCTTTATCCCATCCTTTCTCCTTTCCTCCAGACACTTGCTTGAAGAGTCAGTCTATTTCCATGTATTTTTAATCTCTCCTTTTTTTTTTTTTTTGCCAGGTCCCTCTCTACCCATAAACCTCTCCCTTCAAACATTTCTTGTTAAATTCCTACTCCCTCCTTTAAAAGCCAATGTAAATGCCACTTCCTCTTTGAAGTCTTCCCTGCCCCGGCCACATCTGACCTCACCTAGAACTTTGTTTTATTACTCTATAAAAGGTCTACCTGGCTTTTGAGTCTGAGGATCCCTGATGTTCACTATCCCTGTGACAACAGACAGGTCATTTGGTCTCCCTGGGCCTCAATTTCCTCATTTGTAAAAAAAGGGAATTGGACTAGAATGGCTGTTGTGAGAACTAAATGAAATAACATATATAAAGTGCTTTTGCTTAAAGTGTTATATAAATGCTAGCTAGCTGGTGTTATTTTTAAATGGCTTCTAAGGTCTTTTGCAGTTTGGTCAGTCAAGAAACATTCATTAAGAAATCTACTTTCTTTCAAAGTGTTGAGTGCTGAGCATACTAAGCAAGGTGAAAGATGGTCCCTGCCTTCAAAGAGCTTACAATCTAATAGGAAAAAACAATGCATAAAAATTAACTGAAGGGAGAGTCTGTGAGGGTGCATGATGAAATCCTACAGTCAGGCAGAAAATTATGAAGTGTCTGTCCTGGGCCTCCTCATTAAATAGAGGATCTGAGAGGAGCTCTCCAACATCCATCCTCCACCTTCTCCATTCAGAACTGGGAGGGGCCTAAGGGGCACGGGTTGCTGAGGAGTTGCGAATTTCAGGTTTGATTTGATCTTGAAATTCTGGATTCGTAATTCTGTAATATAATTACTGTCTAATATTGCATACCATAGTGTTATGAAAATGCTTGTTTTATTCTATGAATTAAAAATAAAAGAAAAAAGAATTATCTATGTATGTATCTTACAGAGATCATGTCTTAGCTAATGCTTAGTGCCCTGTTCTACAGGAATTCAATTCTTTGTGATATGAACAAAGGAACTTCCAGTCTAGTAAAAATAGATGACTGTCTAAGCCTATCTGTTAAACTTCTCCAAGAGAAATTCACTCACTTTACTCCTGGTTATAGCATGTTAACCTGAAAGTTTGGATAAGGAGACAAACAAGCTAGGTGATATACATTTATATCATTTATTTCCTTAAAGCTAGCAGATACGTGTTGCATGGAGCCAGAACATAAGTTCTAACTGCCTGATATGAGAATGACAAAGTTCTTTTATATGTTTTAGATAATCCCAGGATGTCTGTGTCCCTCAGATTCATAGTCTCCATATGTTTTTTACAAAGGAAGTTTCTTAGTTGAATGAGTTTGTAAATACAGACAATACAATTGACAAAGTAGTGTCAGTTGGAAATTATGATCCCAGGATATCTGAGTTTTTCCCCATATGGGGTATGTCCCTGAGATAAGAGAAATCCCACTATTCTGATTTCAAGCATCCTGTCACAAACAGGAAGAATACCCATTGTCTGCCTTATCTGGTCTTTCAAGTTACTGACACAAGAAAGGGCATTTTTAGAGCAAAGCAAAGCAGTCTGATTGATTAGTCCAGGCTTTGGCTCTTATTGAGGTCAAAAAATGATATTAAATTATTGTCAAGTACTTGGCCATTCAATCCTAAATGTCTATCTTTCTGACTGTCTCGACTAAATCTCTTAAAGAAAATTATGGACCAATTCTTCTAATACTTTCTACTTTCCCCCAGGATACTCAGTCTGTCCCCCAAGTCATCATGACACCATTGATGTAGCAATTTTCATGAGAAGCAATTCTAGTTTTGAGTTACACCATTGGCACCAACAAGAGAATTTTGCAAGTACTTATTGGCATCATGTTTTACAGTACCAGAGGTAATTGTTATTTTTTCTGTACTCTAAAAACTGTGAATTTATTGGTGCTCATGATTCTTCCATCTTTCATCACTGTTCGATGAAATGCATTTTGTTCTCTGCTTCAATATAATGTAAATGTAATAGTCTCTTCTACTTAGTAGGCATTGTCAAGATTCACCATGGTCAAAAGATTCATCACTTGGTGGCCAGTCACCTAGTTGTAACAATAATCATGGTACTTTGTGCAATTCATTTTTATGAAATCATTTTAAGTTTTGCTAAATGTTTCATATGTGTTATCTCATTTGGTCCCTATAACAACCCTATGAGGTAACTGCTATTACTCTGCCAATTTTGTAGATAGGGAAAACCAGGCTGAGATAAGTTAAATGACTTTACCTAGGGTCACACAACTTGTAAATATCTGAGGCAGGATTCAAAATCAGATCTTCCTAATTCCACATCCAACAAATACACTCTATGTTCTATATTACCTAACTGCCTTCAACCCCAGAGAAGGGTTGACATTTAATTTAAATACTGTCATCAGATTCCTAGTTCCTGTGCAGCATTAGGATGGAGGGGGAGGGTAAAGAAGAGAGAATATCAAATGAATGTTTTCTTTCAAGAACACAACTTTGTGCCAGAGGTTTTCTCCTGACACAAAGAACCAAGGTATACTTTGAGGGACATTTCTGGATCACTATCCCAACTCAGATCATTTGAAACTTCTTTATCTGATGTCATTTTTCATGCTGTCTCTACTTGTACTTACAAAGCATAACAGAATTCACAGAGCTCAGAAAATAAACAAGGGTTTGATTTATTTTTCAGGTCAATGAAAACAAAATACGCTTCTTGGCTTCTCTGGTTCTGCATATTTGTGTCTGAGGACAGCCACCCTGCGGTCGATTTGAGGAGAGAAAAAACTTTGGAATGAGACAGGGAATGATCCTTTCTTGAGGTGGAGGCTAGACACCATGACTTTTCACAGTATTTTCCATTTTTGAGTTTCTAACATATTATTTCCTTTCTTGCTAGAGGAGGACAAAACACCTTGCAGTTGACAATCTCCCCAAATGTTCAGCTTGAATTTGATTCAACAAGGTAGTACCATTGATAAAAATGCTGGCCTTGGAGTCAGGAAAATTTGAATTTAAATATTGGCTCGGACAATACTATCTGGGTGATTGTAGACATGAATCACTTAACCACTATCATCTCAGTTTCCTCATCTGTAAAATGGGGATACAAACATTTATTTCACAGGATTACAGTGAAGATCAAATGAGAAAAAAAATATGTAAAGCTCTTTGCGGACCATTAAGTGCTATATAAATGCTACTTAGCAGCAACAGCTTTAATGTTATTGTTATTCTTCAACAAACCTTCAAGATAAAGGCATGATTCCAAAATTTCTTTGTCTTGTCTAGGAGACTGGAAATATTCCTCCTCCCTTCCCTCCCCTTGGCATTCGGTTCTGATGCCAGATCAACAAGGATCACAAAAGTTTTGGGCCATTGTCCCGCACTATGGATGAAGGTCCAGTCTTCAAGGGCACTCATCTTCTTTTCAATCAGGTTTTGGATCCATTATCTCTCCCTGATATTACTAGTCCCTTTCCTTCATCCCCTCCCTACCATCCTACTCCAGTGCCCTATGACTCTCCCTTGGCTCTCCTGTTCTATGGAGAATCAACAATAGCCCTATGATCCTGCTGTAAATGACATAGGAAGACGGGAAAGCTATGTATGCTCCCAACCATCCCTTCTGTCCCTCCCATCCACTTAGTCCCACCCCCCCACACACACACACCATTGCAAGACACTTCTACATTAATTTTTATTTCTATGTAAGAAAGGATTGCCTTTCCCCATCCTCAGGATCTCTTGACAGAGCTTTCCCAGGCATCTTCCACTCAGCCAATAATGTCTCAAAAGCTCTATCTCTGGTCCCATGTTCCAGCTAAGGGCACTCTGCCAAACTGTTTTGGGGGGGGGGAGGGGTTGTTGTTGCTTTTTTAGTACAGAATTTGAAAACTTTTCTGTCCAATAAATATTTATTGAATCAATGGATGGAATTAAGTTCTGTCTTCATTCTATTCTTATTCCTATTTTTTTCAGGACTCTCTTCCCTAAAATTCCTCACCCACTCTTCTTCCTGGTGCCATTTTTGTATTATCTTCTGTCCACACTCCCTCTGCCTCTTCATTTATATTTTCATTTCTTCAGTCCCTGAATCTCTGAGTGCAATGGCCCTCCCTCTACCCTTCAGCTTCTCACCCTCAACTTCAGGCAGTTTTAAGAGAGATAGGGGAAAGTCTCTATGGAAAGCATTTTATAGCTTGGATGTTTGTTTCAAAAACTGAATAACTGAAAGAAAATAACTGGAAAATGAAGTCTTCCCAAATCCTAACTGCAAGTTTCTAAGACCTTTTCCTAATAAGTGACTTGTGGATGTGGAAACAAAGGAAAGCCTAAAGCCCCAGAACTCATTACCTCTCCCACTTTAACTTTGTTCTTGCCAAATGAGGAACTCAGATCTTGAGATATTGTGGAAGAAATAATAATAACACATTTTGGTAGAGCTTTAAGGTTTACAAAGTGCTTTACATATACTAATCATCTCATTTGATCTCTACAACACTTTAAAGTGGGTGATACTATTATTCCCATTTTACAGATGAGGAAACTGAGGGTCCAGAAAACCATAGATTCAGAGACGGAAAAAAACCTTAGAAATCATCTGATCCAACACACTCATTTTACAGACGAAAGAACTGAGACCCAAACAATTTAAGTGACTTGTCCATAGTCATGCTGATAGTAAAGGGGGCAGATGTGAACACAAACCTTCCTGACTCCCCATACAGCTCTATCTCCACTACTCCAGGGTCACACAGCTATCCTCAGACAAAGAATTCAAGACCAGATCTTTACAACACCTGACACAGTCAGTACTTAACAAATTCTCATTGACTTGACTTCAAGAATGGGCGATGGAGCAGCTAGGTGGCATAGTGAATAAAGCACCACCCCTGGAGTCAGGAGGACCTGAGTTCAAATCCGACCTCAGACACTTAACACTTACTAGCCGTGTGACCTTGGACAAGTCACTTAACCCCAATTACTTTGCCTTCCCCCATTCAAAAAAAAAAAAGAAGAAAGAAGAATGGGAGAGCATAGGGTGACAGAGATAAAAAGATTCCAGATGCCAAAGAAGCCAACTTTCTTACTTTACAAATGAGGTAATTAAGGCCCAGGCTGAGTAAGCAATTTGCCCAAGATCACACAGGTAGGGAGGGTTGGATTTGGGATTGAACCCAAATCCTTTGACTATAGACTCAGTTCCCTTTCCACTTTAGTAGCCCTCCTTTGTTCAAGGAGAATGTGCTGCACTCACAACCTGCCCCCTCCCTCTGCCCTCACTTAGACAGCCCTGACTTGCTATTAAAGAATAAAAGAGAAACAAAGAAGTAATCCTGACCCATTTTTTGCTGGAATAGGGTTCAAAGAACCCCAAGTAGGGCCTGAATTGTCATTAGTATGAGCTTTAGTCTACTCAATAATCTTATTAATGATCTGAAGGAGCATAAAGGGCACAAGAAAGCCCTTTAGCAAGAGTACTCATCTCTCCCAAGTACTATAGTGCTAAGCCAAGAAGGGAAAACTCCCAGGTGTTTCAAGGCTATGTGAGTAGGTTAGGGGGAAAAGATGGCAAACCAATTTGAGGAAGGTCAAATTCAAAGGGAAAGGAATTCAAATCGCCCTTTCTCCAGGATAAGCTCTGGGGTATTAGGGAGGCCCCTATCCTGGGGGTCAAGGCAGGAAGGTGGCAGAATGAATAGAGAGCAGGGCCTAGAGTCAAGGAATCTTCCTGAGTTCAAATATATCCTCAGACACTCACTTGCTGTGTTACCCTGGGCAAGTCACTTACTCCTATTTGCCTCAGTTTCCACATCTGTAAAGTGAGCTAGAGAAGGAAATGGCAAACCACTCCAGTATCCTGGCAAAGAAAACCCCAAATGGGATCATGAGAAGTCAGACATAACTGAATAAAGGCAACAACATGGGGGTCAGTATCAAAATCCTGAGAACCTATAACCACACAAGGTACTGATGCATCTGAAAAGGCTAATAAAAACAGAAGAATCAACATGAAGGCCAATGGCAATGAAATGGGGTGGGGGGAGAGGGGCAGGCAAGAAGGGGGAAGAACATTCCAGAAACTACTATAGGGTTTATTATTGGAAGACTGAGACCAAGAGCCTTTTTATGGAGATATGTTCTCTAAAATAAAATATGTGAGAATCCACTAAGATTCTCAGGGTCAGACATGCTAAAGGCAGATCACATTCAGAAAGAGGAGTAGTGATAAATAAAAATGACAATACTAGCTGACATTTATCTATCGCTTACTAGGTGGAAGGCATTGTCCTAAGTGCTTTATAAATATTACCGCATTCAGTCCTCACAACAACCCTGCAAGACAGATGCTATCATTATCCCCATTTTACAGATGAGGAAACTGAGGCAAACAGAGGTTAAGTAAGTATAGGAAGGAAGATTGGAAAGCAGGGAGTAAAAAGGCAGCTGGATGGGATAGTCTGAGGAAGAAAGGCAGGAAGTAGCACCATTTGATGAGGTGACAAAAAAGGTGAAGGAAAAAGGGGATGGCCCTGGAGATGAGTCATTTGCTATTTGGAACAAGAGGGAGATAAAATTAGTTCAAGAAACAAAAGAAAACTAGATTTCGTCTCATGCCAAGGGTATCTGGGGCAAATAAGTTTAGGGTCTAGAACAGATGCATGCCCTGGATTAGAATCATGATACATTTGTGCCGTGCTTTAAGAAAAACTAATATACAAATATTCCAATTCACTTAAGATAATCCCAGAGGGTGATTATCTGTTAGCAAAAGTTTTCCATTTTGCAAAATGATTCCTTGTAAGGTTTTTTATATAGCAAATTCCCCCAGTGTATTTAAATGTGATTCAATTTATAGGAGCAAATTCTAAGAGAATCGATTGCATGATATCTGCTACACCTATGTCTGGCCTTGGCCCTGAACCTGCCCTTAACTCATTGTATGATCATATGAAGTAAGATATTTGGTCCATGGTTATCAGTACACAGAGTGTAAGCTTCTTGAGGGCAGGAATTGTTTGCTTTTGTCCTAATATTCCTAGTGCTTAGCATGGTACCAGGGATGTAGTCAGAGTATGAGGCTTAATTGCTTGCTTTTTTATTGAGTGACTACATAAATATATAGCTCTGATACAATGATCCAAGACAATTCCAAAGTACTCATGATGAAAAATGCTATCCAGATTGAAGCATACTATTTTTCACTTTATTTTTTATGGGGTTTTTTTTGGCCTGTGTTTTCTTTTACAACATGACTAATATGGAAATATGTTTTGCATGATTGCACATGTATAACCTATATCAAATTGCTTACTGTCTCAGGAAGAGGGGAGAAGAGGAAGGAGAGAATTTGGAACTCAACATTTAAAAAAAATGTTAGAAATTATTTTTACATTCAACTGGGAAAAAATAAAATATTATTTTTAAAAATAAATAAACAATATATGCAGTTCTGGCAAGAAAGTGCTTTCTACCCAGAGAGGTAACTAGGAATTTTTGTGCCTGCGTCAAGTACCACAAACCACAGGCTTACAGAAAGTATGACCTCAGTTGAGGTGGAAGGGAGCTAAGAAAGGTCAAGCTTTCCCCAACCTACCATCTGGCAGTTTCCTATTTTAAATAATTATTTTTACTATCTAGAGGCTAAGCTTTCTTGTTTTCATCACGGAAGCAAGTGCTATCTGTGCTATAAAAGTGCTATCTTTAAAATTGGTACCGTCTAAAGCTCTATGAGGCAAAGCTCTGACTGCCCTACCCTAGTTCTAGCTTTGTTTATAACTTCAGGTGAACCTAAGGACTGAGAAGTGAGCTTTCCTTCTCCCCTATGATAGGGCTTAGAAGCAAATCATCATGAAGCACAGGGAACAGGGACCATGACCCCAAGAACCTCCCTCCTCTCCTCCCCATTCCCCACCCACAACCACAGCAGAAGAATCCCTTATTCACATTCACCAACCATCTCCCAGGGCCATAGGCATAATGCCCTCACTGCAGAAACTCCACAGGGATGGTATATAAGAGCCATCAAAGATGCAAGAGGATTGACCCTACTCTGTGATGCTCTTTGGGCTTAATAGGAACAGCTGGTCAGTGAAGTGTTTGCTAGCAATTTAACAAGGCTCAAACAGCAAGAGGCGTCTGCCAATAAATCAAAAGGGAGCACCCAGCTAAATGATGCTTGATTTAAATTCATATCCCAGCCTGACAGCTGAGAGCTTCATTGCTCCTTCACATTGTATTAGCCTGAGCAAGGCCTGCCACCACTCGGCATCAGTTTAGACAGGACATTTCCGACCACTGGGATCAGGCTGTTGGGAAAAAGAGTACCAGACAGGGCTATGACATGGAACTTAGGAGAGGGAGAGAGAGGGGAAGAAAGAAGTAAAGAGAAGACTGTTACCCCTTCCCACTGAGAAAATCTCCAACGTATATGGAAAAATACAAACCATGAAGGTAATGAACATTTCCATATGGGCTCATCCATGCTGCTTGAGCAGAGGGCATGAGCCAGCTCTCCAAGGAGGGCACAGGTGACCATGACAAGGAAAAGGATTTGTTCCATGTAAATCTCATCAGTCAGTTATAATGACACCCAGGGACAGAAAGGGCTCATCCTCCCTTATCTCCTCACAAAGACGTCCAATAATGATAGTAATGATGATCCTAATAATAAAGTCTAACGTGTAGGATTTATAAAGCACTTTAAAGTTTTCCAAGTACTTTACATGTTATCTCACTTGATCCTCCCAATAAATCTGTGAGGACAGTGCTATTATTACCTCATTTTACAGATGAGGAAACTGAGGCCCAGGCAGTAAATGTCTGAGGCAGGATTTGAAATCTATTTTTCCTGATCGCAGGCTCGTTACTTTATCCCCTTTGCTGCCTAGCTAACCTTTCCTAGTTCAAATACTGGCTGAGAAGGTTTTTTCCCCATGTTATAAAAAAAAAATCACCTCTGATCCAACCATTCTGGAAAGCAATGTTCAAAGGGCTATAAAAATGTGCATACTCCTTGACCCAGCAATACCACTTCTAGGGCTGTGTCCCAAAGAGATCACAAAAATGGGAAAAAGATCCAAATGTACAAAAATATTTGTAGC
Source organism: Petaurus breviceps papuanus (assembly GCF_028583685.1). Classification (NCBI taxonomy): domain Eukaryota; kingdom Metazoa; phylum Chordata; class Mammalia; order Diprotodontia; family Petauridae; genus Petaurus; species Petaurus breviceps. Next base: position 6,601,457 of record NW_027187302.1, read on the forward strand.
AGTTCTTTTTGTGGTGGCAAAGAATTAGAAATCAAGGGGATGCCTATCAATTGGGGAATGGCTAAACAAGTTGTGGTATATGAATGTAATTAAATACTACTGTGCTATAAGAAATGAGGAGCAGATGGGCTTCATAATAACCTGGAGAGACTTATATAAACTGATGTCAAGTGAGGGAAGCAGAACCAGGAGAACTTTGTGCACAGTAACAGCCACATTATATCTGTGATGACTGACTTTGATAGATTGGGCTCTCCTCAGCAATGCAAGGTTATAAGACAATAGCTCCAAAGGACTCACGATGGAAAAGGTTATCCACTTCCAGAGAAAGAACTAGTCTGAATGCAGACTGAAGCAAACCACTTTCTCTCTCTCTTTTTTGTTTTGTTTTGTTTCTTCTTCCTCATTCATTCCATTGGTTATAATCCTTCTTTACAACTTGACTAATGTTTAATGTGAAGATATATATATGTAAGACCTATATCGGATTGCTTGCCACCATGGAGGGGAGGTGGGGAGTAGAGAGAGGGGAAGAAAATTTGGAACTCAAAAACCTGAGGAACTAAATGTTGTAAACTAAAAGTAAATAATTTTTTTAAAAAAGAAGGAAAATAAAGAAAAAAAATTTTAAATGCCTCTATTTCTGCCTCTGTATGTTCCAGGAAGCTTTGAATATGGTGCAGAGAAAGGAGTTATTTGATGTGAGTCAGAAGAGTTGGATTGACTCTATCTACTGGTGTTCGGTCATTTCAGTCATATCTCTCTTTGTGACCCATGTTTGGGGATTTTTTTTTTTTTGGCAAAGTGGACTTGCCCAGGGTCACACAACTAGGAAGTATCTGAGGCTGGATTTGAATTCAGGTCTTCCTGGCTCCAGGCCCAGCACTCTATCCTCTGTGCCACTAAGCTGCTCATTGAATCTACTATATACTACCCATTACCTATGTGGCCTTGGGAAAAGTCACAACTTCTCTAGGTCCAGATTTCCTTCTCTGTAAAATGAGGAGGGTAGATTATATATTCTCTCTATTCTCTTTCAGCTTGATTTCATAATCAATACATAATCAAAACCATGAAGAAGTGACATGCTAGATGGACATGGGTTTTTTTGTTTGTTTGTTTTCTTACATTTTAAGTTCTGAATTGTCTGTCTCCCTCCATTCCTCCTTCCGTCCCCACCCTTCACTAGAGAGGGCCACCATTTGACACAGATATAGATATATTTATGTATATGGTTTTTTGTTTTTTTGCTTTTTGGAGGGCAATTGGGGTTAAGTGACTTGCCCAAAGTCACACGACTAGTAAGTGTGTCAAGCATCTGAGGCCAAATTTGAACTTAGGTCCTCCTGACTCCAGGGCTGGTGCTGTATTTACTGTGCCACCTAACCGCCCCATATGTATATGTTTGTATGTATGTATTGCATATATGTAAAACCATACTATGTATACTCTATCAGTTCTCTCTCTGGAGGTAGACAGCATCTTCCTTCAAAGGTCCTTTGTAGTTGATTTGAGGATTTATAATACGCAGAATAACTTAGCCATTCACAGTTATTCTTTGAACAATTTGTTGTCACTATGTACAACCTCTCAGTTCTGCTCATTTCATTCTTTATTATTTCATGCAAGTCTTTCCATGTTTTTTTTTAAATCAACCTGCTCACCACTTCTTACAGCACAATACTATCTCATCATAATCATATACCACAAATTGTTAAGCCATTCCATGATTGATGGGCATCTCCTCAATTTCCACTTCTTTGCCACCACAAAAAAAAAGCAACTGCTATAAATAATTAATTTTTTTTGGAGGGCAATTAGGGTTAAGTGCCTTGCCCAAGGTCACATGGCTAGTGTGTGTGTGTGTGTGTGTGTGTGTGTGTGTGTGTGTGTGTGTTAGGTGTCTGAGGCCAGATCCAAACCCAGGTCCTCCTGACTCCAGGGCTGGTGCTCTATTCACTGCACCACCTAGCTGCCCCCTGCTATAAATATTTTAAAACAAAGGTTCTTTTCCTTTTTCCTTGATCACTTTGGGAAACAGACCTAATAATGTTATTACTAGGTCCAAGGGTATACACAATTTTATAACTCTTTGGCATAATTTCAGGTTGTTCTCCAAAATGATTGGATCAGTTTGCAGTTCCACCAATAATGTATTAGTTGCCAAATCAAATTCTTCTTGACTTCTCTACAGCTGTTGACATTGTTGATCACCCTCTTCTCCTTGACATTCTCTTCTCTCTCATTTTTTGGGACATCACTACTGATTCCCCTCCTTAGACCACTCTTTCTAAATCTCCCTTGCTGGATCCTTATTCAGGACACACCCTCTCACCATAGGTGCCCCACGTCCCTCTTCTCCCTCTGTACTACCTCACTTAGTGACCTCATTAGCTCCTATGGATTTAATTATCATCTATGCTAATGATTCTCAAAAATCCCTATCCAGCCCTAATTATTCGGCTGACTTCTTGTCTTCTATCTCCAACTGCCTTTTAGATAACTCAAATTGGATGTCCAGTAGACATCTTAAACTTAACATGTCCCAAACTGAATTCATTATCTTTGTCCCAAACCCTTCCTCTTCCTAACTTCCCTGTTAGTTTAGAGGGTACCACCATTCTCCCAGTCCCATGGGTTCAAAAATCTAAGGATTATCCTTGACTCCTCACTATCTTTCATACAACCCATATTCAATCTATTGCCTAGGCTTGTTAATTTCTTCTTTATAATATCTTTCAGATATGCCCCTTCGTGCTTGTTCTATTGCAGTAACCTGCTGGTGGTTCTGCCTGCCTCAAGTCTCTCCTTACTCTAATGCCTCTATTCAGCTACCAAAGCACAGGTCTGACCATTTCACCACCCTATTCAATAAACTCTAGTGGCTCCAGGATCAAATACAAAATCCTCTGGGATTTCAAAACCCTTCATAACCACACATACACACATACACACACACATACCTTTTTTAGTCTTCTGACATTTTATGGATCTTCAATATAGTCTTACACTTTTTCAATATATTCATATACTCTTCAATAAAGTGACATTGGCCCCCTTTCTATTCCTCAAACAAGACATTCCATCTCCTCACTCTGGGCATTTTCACTGGTTGTCCTCCATGCCTAGAATTCTCTCCCTCATTATCTCTACCTCCTGCCTTCCCTGGAGTCCCAACCAAAACCCCATTTTCTACAGGAAGTCTTTCCCAATCTTTCTCAAATCCAATGCCTACCCTCTGTTAATAATTTCCCTTTTATATGATATATAACTTGTTTGTATGTATTTATTTGCTTCTCATCTCCATTTAGATTGTGGGTTGCTTGAGGGTAGGGACTATCTTTTCCCTCTTTTTGTACCCCCAACACTGAGCCCAGTGCCTGGCATATAGTAGGCACTTAATAAATGCTTATTGACTGACTGAGCTTGACGAGTTGAAACATCCAAACTCTTGATGATATGTTCCCAGTCCCCTGCTCCTGTAATTCTATGTACCTTACACTGACCACCACATAGTAGGTGTTCAACAAGGACTGGTTGACGGATCAAAAGTGAGAATCATCTGGGAAGCTTGACAACTTTGTTTTTTAGGAAAATAGGTGGGAACGACCAAGTACAGCAGGGTTAGAAATCCCTGTACCATCTGGAAAAGGAGTCCTTAGCATTCTTTGCTGTCAGAGTTATTTTCAGCCTGAACAGCATTTGTTTGACTTGCCATCAAGATGTTCTCGGGCAAATCAGGTAAACTTGATCACTCAGGGGAGTGAGCAGCCCTCAACTCCCTGGGGGCTGCCTAGCAGTCAAGAGGGGGTGTTCATCTCCAAGAGCTAGCACAAGGAAATTAGCACTGTGAGTCATGCTCCCAAACCACAGAACAGAGACCATTTCTGCATAGTGTAATTCAGTCATTGTTGCTGATCCATTCTTGGGGACAATGCCATGGTCTGACTTCTTGATCTACCACAGAACATTGTAGACAAGAAGCTAACAAAGACGCTGTTTCTTAACTGGCAATCTTTATGCCAAGGCCTTGAGTTTTCTGGCAGCCCCCCATCCACTCCTGGATGGAACCATTTATGTTACCGAGATTAGGAGTCAGGTTTGCATCTTATCGAACCAGCATTTCTATCTACACTATACACACAGAGGGAAGATAGAAAAAGAGAACTAGGTTTTTGTCCATATTGCGGGTCAGTTATAGGCAGTTTTGCTAAAATGAAATCCTTTTGCTAAGAGGCATCCAGGACACGGCATTTGAGGAACATTTGGGGATAAAGCAATCTGCAAGGGAAAACAACAAAAAACTAGACAGTGGGAAGACAGCTGGATCTGGAAACAGGACCTGGGTTTGAATGCTGACTCTGCCACTTACCATCTTTGAGTCCTGGTAAAACTTACTTTCAGAGAGGAGCTGAATAGTACAAAAGAGTTCAACAAATCAGGTTCCTGATTCTCCTGAGCATAAAACTAGGATGTTGGTCTTTGTGAATTTAAGCTCTCTGTGTCTCTGATGATACAGACTCTGCACCAAGACTTCACATTCAAGGTATGAATAAAACAAAGAGAGAGGAGAGGCCACCCATCCTCCCACCGTCCCCCTCTCCACATAGCCCCACAGAGTCAGTTCCCACTAGGCAACATAGATCCATACTTGGACAGGCATTTCGTTGAGCATGAAAACGTGAAGCCAAACAGACTGCAGGAGAATAGCTCAGATGCTTTTGACGACAGCAGCAGCCTTGGCTTGTGCCTGTGTGTGCCCAGCCTGTCTCTGCAGAGATCATCTGCTGTGACAATATCACAAATTAAACGCATGCATTCCTACAGGTATGTGATTCCAGAACAAGGCCAGCATCTCTTTGTTATTGAATACAAATCTACGTGGGTCTATCTTGTTAAGGGTGGAAAGCCTCAGCAGCAACAGCAGTAAGAAACATTAGTAGCAGTAACATGGATACAGAATAAAGTGAGAAACTGTCATCTTTTTTTTTTTCTTTAAGAAACAGTGTGGTAATATGGTCCAAATTTAGGATTGGAAGGGACCTTAGCAGTCTCCTAATCTAACCCCTCAATTGTACAAGGAGACTGAGGGTTCAGAAAGGTTCATGGAATCCTAGATTTAAAGTTGGAAGGGACTTTAGAATTCATCCATGCTAGTCTATGCATTTTATAGATGAGGAAACTGAGGTCCAGAGAGGGGAAGAGTCTGGCTCAAGATCACAAGTTAGTGGCAATGGTGAAGAATGAACCCTCCTCCTCTGACTTCAAATCCAGCACTCTTTAGAGGAAAGGTGTCTTGCTCAGTGTTACATGAGTAGTAAGGAACAGAGTTGGGGGTCTCAAGGTGGTTTCTGTGCCCTGGATCCTGTGCTTTCTTTCCTGTCACTGACCGAATGCCAGCTCTAGATTTCACCTTTTGGGTGACCTTGGAAAAGGTGTTTAACCTACAGAAGCTTAGTTCACCTCCTTTGGATGGGAAAAAAGAAAAGGCAAGTGGGAAGTTTCATTTTAAAATAACAATTGCAAACTGTATTGGGAAAACAACAAGACAGGAGCTAAGTCTCCTTCTGCTTGCCATCTCCCCTAAGAAAATGCTGTCTCTCTTAAGTCAGAGTGAATTGGGTGTGATGAGGCAGTTTATCACATTCCTACTGTTTATGTTTTTGAAAAGCCAACACTTTCTGTGTGGTTTTTGGAGTGGAAACGATCATCCCACAGTTGGCAGCAGGAATATTTTTTAGGATGAGGCATTTCCTCTGAGACCACGTTGCAATTCATCTGTTTTGTTATTTAAAACAACACAATGCTGGGCCTCTCCAAAGGTAAGACCCCAAACAACTGGCAAAACTGATTTTTAGAAAGGGACTGCATGGTACAAAAGAGTGCTGGATTTTAACTTGTAAGACCTGGGTTCAAATCCTAGCCTTGACAATTAAGAATTTATCACCTTGGGCAACTCACTTCACTTGTCTGGGCCTCAGTTTCCTTATCTGTAAAACAAGGACAATAGAGTAGATGGCCTTTAAAGTTCCTTCCAGTTCTAATCTATGGGCTCCAAATGCTGACTTGGTGATAGTAAAAGAAGAGAAAATGACAACTAATTTCAGTTCCTGCACCCTGGCCAGATCAAACAGGAGCTTCAGTCATCTGCAGTACAGGGATGCCAGATCTTTTCTAAGGATGCTCTCCAACACCTGGCTGCTGACAAGGAAAGCCTTTGATTTGCTCTCTCCAAGAGCTGTCTCATGTTCAACCTAAATCGGCTTGGTTTTCTGTTGTTGTTTGAAATCTGGGTAAGTTATCTGTAGTATGAAACATCTTGTGGATATTTCCACAGGACAATGAATCTTGGATATATGCTCCTTCTGCCTCCTGACATGTAAGTGATTAAGTGAAAAGTCAAGGAACCCACTGCTCTCTAGCCAAAGATCATGCTTCATGTTCTAACCAGATAACCACTGGGAAACCAGGCTCTGCCTCAGGCACCTTGCCATCTGCCCTCCTGCTGTGCATGTGCCCACTTTTCCTCCCCTTCCTTACTGTTCTTGTTCTGGGCCCTTACAACTTGAAAGATCATGATAATAGGATTGTCTTTTGGCTCTACATGCAATCCTTGTGATTTGTCATAACAAACTTTTCTTGCCTGGTCTCCACTATCGTATATACGATATAATATAGATGATATATATATATATAGTATATAGTACAGGATTACATGTTGTATCTCCTTATTAAAATGTAAGCTCTTCAAGAGCCAGGAATGTCTCTTCTTTGTATTTGTTTTCTCAGTGACTGGAACTTAGTAATAGTGATAGAAATAGTAATAATAATAGTAATAGTAAAAACTATAATAATATAATAGTTTAACATTACTATAAGTAGGCATAAAATAAATGTCTCTATTTCTTCCTTCCTTCATTCATTCATTCACTCCTACTCATCTTCCCTCCATGATCTTTTGAGTGTTTTAAAGAAGAAGGGAGAGCTAATAGCTCTAATATTGTCAGAAATATCCCTCACCTAAAGTTGGCTTCAAAGCAAGTTCCAAAAACTGTTTTGGTATGACCATGCCCAAATTAGGAAGAAGAGCTAACTTGGGATATCAGTGAATTACTTGGTCAAATATTTGCCTAAGCCAGAAAAGATCCCATCATCAAGCAATGAAGTGGTGAGGGCCAAGGTCTTACTGTAAATCTTCACAAAGGCCCCTAGGTGGCAGAGGGGATAGATAGAGTTCTGGGACTGGAGTCAGGAAGACCTGAGTTCAAATCCAGTCATAGATACTTATTAGCTATGTAATCCTTAGGCAAGTCACTTTAAAAAAAAAAATTCTGTTTGCCTCAGTTTCCCCATCTGTAAAATGAGGATAATAATAGTGCCTACTTCCCAGTGTTGTTTTGAGGATCAAAATGAGATAACAGTTGTAAAGCACTTAGCATAGTGTTTGGTAAATGTTAAGTTACATATATGTATATATTATACATATATACATTTACACACATTATATATATATATATATAATGCATATAAACTATTATTATTGTTGGGTTCTACAAAAGCTAGATCTTTCTTTCTTGCGGCTGGGGCCCAGGACTCTACAGGGCTGTTGATTATAAGATTTGTCCCTTGTCATGACTCCATTAGAGGGGGACAGAAGCAGCTGGTCTTCAGCTATTTCTGAAAAGCTGAAAACACAAGTTAATGGCTTTAGCATCATGGGAATTTGCCAGACCTGCTTTGCTTGGGGAAGGTTATCACCTCTTGCCCTTAGTATTAGCAGGTCTCTGTAGAAGAACCCTAATCATGCCTGACTCACAATAGTATGAATAACAGGAAATCTGTTTCAGAAACTCTCACATCTTTTCCACGCCTCTGGAAAATTCAGAAGCCAGAAGAAAGGAAAATATATACTAGAAGTTATTATGATGACTATAGTTTTTAAGCTTTAAACTGTTCTGAGATTTTTGGGACACTCCGTATTTATCAGTCAAGGTGTAGCATGGCATAATGGATAGAGAATTGGTGTAAGTTTAAGTATCTCTGCTGACACAGTCTATGTGACCCTAAATCAGTTAACTTCTCAGATTCCCAGGAAATTCTAAGATCATAAATTGCAAACCAGGTGAGACCTGAATTGGTAGGGAGAATTTCACCCCTGGGAGTTCCCTTTATCAGTGAAATCCAAAATCTGGCTTTAAAAAAATGATCTAGCACTTTTTATATTTGTTTACCTTCTTGCATTTAATCTTCACAAGGATTCCATAAAGAAGAGCAAATATTAGTATCTCCATTTTATAGATGAGGAATCAGAGTCAGAAAGGCAAAGTGAAATGCCTAAAAGTTGCTCTTCAGTTCATTCTTGAAAGTGACCTTGTGAGTCTGAGAGCTCCTGGACTCATCGACAAGGGGAGTTCCTTCTTTGGAGAAGATTATCACTGCCAGGATGATGACCAGAAGTTATTCAAAGTGTTAAAACCAGGTGAAATGTGGCTGTGACTATTCAGAAATCCCCTAAAGTGAAGTTCTGATATTGTGACTCTTGGTTTGAAGTGACATTACTATTTGCTTAAGTCTTGTCAATGCACACTATGAGCCTTTTGTGTCTTAAAATTCCTTGTATATGTAGCAAATAAATACCTGTCCCATTTATTTGTGTTGTGCAATGAGTACTGCACTACTCTCCCACCCCTTGGAGGGGGATCCTAGACATCAGCCAACATCTAAGCTATGAGCAGTTTTTCCCCAGGGCTACAGGGTGGTGGATTTAAGGAGCCAAGGTGTAAGAAAATGAAGCCTAATTCCTCAGATTGCAGAAGAGATTCTTCAGGACTGAAACCAGTCTGTACTACATGCACAGGGCCAGGATTAATAGGTGACCCATAGGAGTAGGTGCAGTGCCTTGTGGGGCCTGCAGTAGTTATTATTATGACCTACAGATGAGGAATCTGAGAACCAGAGATAATATCTCACAGCATGTTCTCAGCCCCTCTTTCTCTAGTTTTTCTGGCTATTGCTTTAGTGTTGTTTCCATCACACCAAAGGACTTCTGAGCAATTCGATATTTGAACACTTTAAAATGAGACCTTGGGTGTCTTTTTCTCAATAAAAGCTGCTTCTTTCTGCATATTCTGGAGTTCTTCCCCAAAGGCTGAAAACAGTCAACAATGCCATTCCAGGACCCAAATCATCTGGTTGCCTTTTTCAGATGTAAGGAGAATGTTAATGAAGAAATAAACCGCAAACAGTCTCACATTCTAATAATCTTCCTTTGCCTTCCTTTATTTGTATTAAATGTTCTTTGGGCTTCTTCTGGGTTGACTATTCTAGCTCTTAAGGAACTTCATTCTAAAATTATTCAAGACACAGACAGGAGATAGAAACTAGGAGACATTTTATCTTGTTTTTCTTCCCTTTTTTGGTGAGGGCTGGGGGAGTAAAGAGAAAGAAAATAGAAAGTTGAGGGGAGGAAGAGACAGAGAGAGAGAGGGAGAGTGAGGGAGGGGGAAGGAGAGAGGGGGGCAGGGAGGGGAAGGGAGAGGGAGAGAGAGGGGGGGAGAGAGAGAGAGAGAGAGAGAGAGAGAGAGAGAGAGAGAGAGAGAGTCTGCCACCATTTAATGAATGAAAATAGCATGGTAGAAAGCAAAGGAAACTATGGTATCTATCTTCTAGAAGAAAGATCTTTTGAGTATCTCTACTCCTTATTTTTGCATATGGAATCAGCCATTTCACATGGGCTGATAAAATCAAGGACAATTAAACTAAATTGAGCTTTAATTTCAGATTGAAAGCGTGATTCTACCACCGAGAACTCCCTCCCACAACATCTGAAATTACTAACTAGCTGCAGAAGGCTCACTGAGACATCAGGCAAGATAAGTGTGAGCTTATTTGCTTGTCAAAAATGCAGACAATGATAAGATTGGCGGGATTCGGGAGGAGCATTAGAAAGTCTAGATAAGATGCAGATTAAGGACTCACCTCAGGGGACTCACCTCAGGGAACATTATTGAAAGTGTTTGCTTGTTTACAAAGGCCAACTTTTCCAGCTAAGGAGGGAAAGGATGATCTGGAAGTGAGAGCCTTCAAGCTAAGAAAGTGTGAAGATAGGGGTTTGCTAGACCTTACTCAGGGGCCTGAAAAATGTTGGGTTTAGAGTTCCAAGGACATGAGTTCAAATTCTGACTTTTTTTTTTTTTGTAACTTATCACTTGTGTGATCTTGGGTGACTTATTCTTTGTGCTTGGGTTTCCTCAACTGCAAAATAAGAGAAGTGGATAACCTCCAAGGTCCCTTCCAGCTCTAAATCTGTGATTGCACCTGTGATCCTCATTTGAACATCAGGTCTAACCTGCTCCAGTGGGGCGCTCCTTCAGCAGCTGTCATTTTTTTAATATATTACAGTCACATGGTCACAAAATCCATTAGCTGGAGAGGGATGGATTGCCTCCCTCCCCTCAGTCACTCTGTTTGACTTCCCTTCAAAGGCCTCCATTTGCAGGTAGCTCTGATGCCTGGCCAAACCTTATTATTATTGCCATAAGCAGTACTGGATTTAGGGACTTTTGATCTCGCTCTTACTTGGGAATCATCAGAGGCTGAGGAGAACAAAGCTGCCTGGATGGTGGGGCAGATGGCTTTAACGGCCTCCTCAAGGTCCCGGCCTGTTATTTTTTGCCAGTCGACAGCTTTGTCAATGGCTCTCTCCCGAGCAAAGGAGGCCAAGAACTCAGAAGGATGGGATTCAGGGGGTTACTCCCAGATTTCAGACTGCCTAACTTGTGACCCAGCCCCAGTGCACATTGGGCTGATATTGGAAAAATTCTGAGTTGATTAGAGGTAAGGAAGATGTGGTAGCTATTGCCAGAACTGTTAAGAGGGCTTTTTACTCAGGGAATCTGAGAGAGCCATTTAATTAGAGACCACACAGAGCTGGGAAAAGCATTTCCATCCCATCAAAAACTTCTCCTTTCAGACGTCAGGCACTAAATGGTCTGAAAAGAGACAGTGGGAGGAAAAAAGGCCAATTCTTTCACTCTCACTTTTACTCTCACTTTCAACCTCACAGGTGCATGGTTGGTTTCTTTTACCCAGTTCAGGATTGGGTCCTGCTTTGTGCTGTATGTCCCTATTCCAAGAGGTACTTTTTGGAAGAAGGTGGCTTGTCTAACAAGGGATGGGGAGTGGAAAGCTGGAAATGAGTATGAGTGTTCTGGGGGTGGATGCAAGCTCCATAAAGTCAGGCATTGTCTCTCCCCCCCCCTTTTTTTGGTATCCCTAGTGTTTAGCACAGTGCCTAGCACATAGTAACTTAATAAATGGCTATTGATTGATTAGTTGATTGACCAGCATTTATTCAGTAACAATCATTTATTAAGAGCCTATCAATTGATCAACCAGCATTTATTAAATGCCAACTAAGTGTCAGGCATTATGCTAGGTGTTGAGGGAAGGAAAAACAAAAAGGTGCCTGACCTCAAGAGCCTACTTTATAATCAGAGGAGACAAACACATACCCAGATAGGCAAATTCAAAACAGATACAAAGCATCTAGGGCTGGAAAGAGACACGAGCAGCATCTCTTAGCACAAAAATAAGCATTTAAACGTTTGCTGACTGACAGTGTTATTGGGGAGCAGGAGGAGACAGCAAATGGGGAGAAGGCATTTTCTTCATCTGACAAAAGAAAATTGTCTGCTTTTTCATAGACTCAGGAAGGATCCATGAAGAATGTCTTTGTTGGGGCTGCCAGGTAGCACAGTAAGAGCACTGGCCCCAGAGTCGGGATGACCTGGGATCAAATCCAGGCTCAGATACTTAGCACCACACCCAGAAATAACTGGCCATGTAACCTTGAAAAAAGTTACTTTAAAAAAAAAAAGAATGTCTTTGTTATTGAGATGCATTCTAGGGAAGATGAATGTGTAGGTATGTCTGTCATGAACATGTGGATCTGAACCTTACAACTCCAGGGCTGCAAAAAAGACACTCTGGAAAACTATGCCTGTGTTCTTTGTTTAAAAATTTTTGCTCACTAGTCAAAGCAATATAAGCCACTGGACTGCGGTGTTCTCACTCTAAGGTTGTTGGAGAAGGTTTGGAGATAGCCTTTCCTATCTGGGACAATGAAATAGCTTGTAAAGTCATCATTCCTTTGGATTTTCATTTTGATTCCACTCCTAATTTGTTTATGTCAACACTACTTTATATTATGTTAGATAATTTTGTGATAATAGAAAAACTATTTGGAGTGGCTAGGTGACCTGAGTTCAAATTCAGCCTCAGACACTTAACACAAAAACAAGGCATGCGACCTTTGGTTAGTCACTTAACCCCAATTGACCTCCAAAAAGCAAAAAAAAAAAAAAGAAAAAAAGATAATAGAAAACTATGTCTGAAGTCTAACAGATATGTATGGAATGCCTCCTATGGGCAAGTTACTGCATTAGGCAGTCAGGATATAAAGACAAAACACAAAATATGACCTCCTCTTAGGCAGTTTATTTTCTTCCTGTGGAGGAGTAAAATACGACATGAAAACAGATGTGCATTTATCAATGTACATAATAGATTGGTAGTTTCTTGTGCAATCATCTTTTTTTTCCTATTCTACTCAATAAATAAATACTTATTTATTGAGTTCAGAATAAAATAAATGAAAAATAAGAAGCATATACATGATAACTTGAAGGAGAGGAAGAAAGTGCCAATGGCTAAGGTGATCAGGAAAGGTTTTCTGTAGGCAATGGCCCCTGAGCTGAGTTTTGAAGGAAACTGATGGTTGTGACAGGTGGAGGTGAAAAGCAAGAACATTATAGTCACAAGACAACCTATCCAAAGTCATAGAAGCAGGAATCTAGTGCTGAATTCAGGGAAGAACAAGTAGACTGGTTTGGTAAGAGTACATAAAACACTTATAAGAAGTCTGGAAAATATAATATAATTTGATATAATATGTAATATGTCTAGAAAGGTGCTTTAGAGATATGATAGCCTTGTAATGCCAAGGAATTTGTATTTTATATTTTGTCCTAGAGATAGTAGGGAGTCATTGAAGGCTCTTTAGCAAGGGAGTGACATTTTAAGACTTTTGTTTTAGTAAGGTCACATTGGCAGCTGTGTGGAAAATGCATTGGAGAGGAGAAACACTGGAGGCTAGGAGTCCAATGAAGAGAGTGTTGCAATAGTGCAAGCAAGATCTGATGAGGGGTTTGATCTAAGGTGGTGGCTGTGTGAGCAGAAAGAACAGGACAGATGCCAGAGATATTATGGAGGTAATATCCTCTTTGGGTTGTTCTTAAATATTAAGTAATCTGAATTATAATTTTTTTTTCAAATAAACATAGTATTTTCTTATTTCAGACATACCCTCTCCACTACTGCTCTGGAATGGAATCATGGAATGGAAATGATCTTAGGTTCCAGATGGTTATTGCTAGCTTTGACAGGTTTTACCAAGCTGCAAAGGCTTCAAATATGAGTCCAAAGACTGTGTACAGGCTGTCCGAGGACCCACCAGCTAAATGCAGAAAGACTCATCACCAGCATTTTCTGTACGTGAATTTTTTGGCCATTCATCAATTGATGAGTTTTTAAGAGGAGTTGTGATGTGCTGGTGGACAAAATACTTCATTAAGTACCAAAAAGAGGGATTGAACTAATTGTCATCATGGAGCTTATTGTACATCAATAAGTACCCTCCTAGGCTTGCTAGATAGAGCTTCTTTGAAATTGATTGTTAGCAAGACTACTGCTAATATTAACATTAATATTAATTGTTTGACTTAGAATGTGATAGTGTTTGGTCACATCCAACTCTTCGTGACCCCATTTGGGACTTTCTTGGCAAAGATAATGGAGTAACTTGCTGTTTCCTTTTCTAAATCATTTTATAGATGAGGAAACTGAGGCAAATGGGATTGTGACTTGTCCAGGGTCACACAGCTCTTAAGTGTCTAAGGCCAAATTTGAACTCAGGAAGATGAATCTTCCTGATTCCAAGCCCAGTACTCTATCCTCTGTGCTACCTAGTTGGCCTGTACCTAGAAAAGGTACTGTTAAAGTGTTTCAAAAAAGCAGGTTCTCTCAAGTAAAATATTTCCCTTGCAATCCCATTGTTAATGATTTTCTCAATAAAGTCTTAACTTCTCCACTCCCAAAACACAAATTTTTTTTTTCCATAAAGAAGGTAAAATTTAAAAAGTAAACTTCAGTTCAGTAATAGCCAAATGGTCAGGATTTTTTAGGTAGAATGGCCTAAATGAAGGCAGCTTTGGTGAATAGTCTCTTTGCTAAGGCCAGGTATACTTAAAATGCCAAGTCAGATCTCCTCCCGCCTGGAGCACAGCCCCATCTGCAGCCACCCAGCTAGCTACAAATGCAGATTAAGTCCTTTGACAGCAGACTCTAAGAGCCCGAAAATGATTTTTTTTTTTGTAGGAACATTTGAAATAACATCTTTTCAAGTGTATTGAAGATCAGAATATGAATAGGATGGGGGAGTGGTAGGAAGGGATTGTGAAAAGAGGGGGAAAAAAAACATTGAGCAGCTTGGATTAGATTGAAGAAGGAGACTTTGCTACTGCTTTATTTCTCTGGTCCTCCTCCCCCCCCCCCACCACCTGAAAGAAATGACATCACATTTGCAGCCAATGTTTCATTGAAATTCATAAATCCATGAAGTCATCAAAAATATAAATTATACCCTATGCCCTGTTGAGGTTGTGCAACTGTTTTCTGTCTTAGGATTTGTTTAATAACCCAGCAGCCCTTCAGCATCTTTAGGTTGGTCAAAATTCCTCTTTCATCTTAGGTCAGTTTAGAAAATCGTTCTGAATTATCAGGGCAAAGTTTATTTCTCAGGAGAGGACCAGTTACTTTTTAAAAAGTCACCTTTCATTGGAGCACTCGTTTGTACATACATAGGTAAAAGAGCACAGCCTTTTTTTCTTTTCACATTTCCTTGGCTTCTCATCAGCATTTGATGCTATTGGCCATCTTCTTTTAGGTTACTCTCACCTCCCTGGTTTTCAGGGCAGTTTCCCTTCCCCTGGCTCTTTTCCTACCTGAGTCATTCTCCTTTGTAAGATCACTATCCATAGTCAAGACACCATCTTGTGATGTCATTGGTTCTCTTCCAGAATGAAGGATGAACAATAAATAATATGTCCCACCTCCTGTGGATGGGTGTGTCCCTGAGCTGTCTTCTCTCTGGACATTCTCACTGGTGATCTTGCACAGTCCTCCCACACTCAAATCAAACTCAATTGCAAGTCATATCATCATCTCACTGATGTCATGGTCCTCTTCGAGAACAAAGGACAAACACAAAGTTGATTATCTCATCAGCTCCTAGATAGGAGTTTAACATCTAAGCAGATGATTCCTTGATTCCTTTATCTACATATCCAGCCTTTCTCTCTCTTGACCTCTAGCTCCGCATCACCTATTGGACATTTTTAACCATATATCCAGTAAGCATCCTAAACTCAACATGTATTTATAACAAAACTCATTATCTTTCATTCAAAAGCCATGCTAATTTCTTGATTTCTATTAAGGCCATTACCATTTTTCTATTCACCCAGGTTCACAACCTCAGAATCATCCTTGATTCTTCCATCTCCTTAACTCCTCATATCAAAATCAGGCTTTGTCTCCCTCCCTCCACAACATATGTTACTCTGACTCCCTCCCTCCAGGGCCATTATCACCTCTCCTCTGATCTATTTCAATAGCTTCCTGATTGGTCTCCCTTTCTCAAATCTCTCCCCCTCTCCAATCTATTTTCCTTACAGCTACCAAATTTATATTCCTGCACCACAGGCCTGACTAGGTAACATTACTCAAGATCTTCTACTTCAGAGACTCTCTCTTACCTTTAGGATAAAATGCAAATTCCTCTCCTTGGCCTTGAAAGCCCTTCACAATCTGGCTCAGCAGTCACTTAAACTCTCTCAGCCTCAGTTTCCTCATTTGTAAAAGGAGGGAGTTGGACTCAATGTTGCCCAAGGTTCCTTCCAGATCTAAGTATCCTATTCCCCACAGCACAGTATGTTCTAGCCAAACTGACCTATTTGCTGTTCCATATATGACATTCCAGGGCAGTTAGGTGGTGCGGTAGATAAAGTGCCAGGACTGGAGTCAGGAAGACTCATCTTTATTTTAAATCTGGCCTCAGATGCTAGCTGTATGACCCTAGGCAAGTCACTTCACCCTATTTGCCTCAGCTTTCTCGAAAATATGTCAAATGAGCTGAAGAAAGAAATGGCAAACCACTCTAGTATTTTTACCAAGAAAACCCTAAATGGGGTCACAAAAGAGTCAGACATGACTGAAAACAACTGAATAACATGTGATATTCCAACTGCTGTCTCTAGACTTTTGCCCAGGCTACCTGCGATACCTAAAATATACTTCCCCTTCACCTCTGCCTCACAAGATTCCTGTCTTTTTTCAAAGCTCAGCTTCTCCTACAAGAAGGTTATCCTGAATTCCACCCCTCTCCCCCAGTTGCTAATACTCTCACCCAGAGAATTTGCATTCTATATACTCTATATGCATTTTGTTTTTAATATTCTCCTTACATGTCATTTGGGTACCACCACCACCACCACAGCTGAATGTAATCTCCATTGAGGGCAAGGATTGTTTTGGCTTTAGATCTGTCAGCACCTAGCATGGTTCCTGTGGAGAAGCTTAATGAATGATTGTCCAATGAATGGGATTACAGTTTGTGGTTATCCCAGTGAGGCAGCATGTGAAGAGCTGGGTTTGAAGTCTTGTTCTGCCATGTAATACCTGTGTCATTACAGCTCTCTCTGGGTCTCTGTTTCCTTGTCATTAAAATAAGGAGCTTTGCTTGATCTCTGAGGTCCTTTCTGGCTTGAAATTTATGATTTTTTTACATCATTTGATACCCACTACTCATGGTTTACTTTGGGGAAAAGATAAAGGTTAGGGGATAGCAAAAGAAAATTAAGAAGGAACTAACAATGATCCCCCATGAGACTGGCCCAAGTCTAATATATTCCTGCCATAATAGCTAGGTTCAAATCCTGCCTTAGACACTAACTGCAAGCTTGGGCAAGCCACAACCTCTCTGGTCCTCAGTTTCTTTATCTGTAAAATGGAAATGTTAATAGCACCTATATTGCAGGGACTCATGAGGATCAAATGAGTTCTTTACAAACTTTAAAAACTACTATATAAATGCTGGCACCCACTTCTCTAAGGTAGCATTTCATCTACTCTATATGTATCATAATTATATCTGCTTATATATATATATATATATATATATCCCCAATTTTAAATTTAAATTTTTTGAGCACAGGGACTGGTTTTTTTTTTTTTTTTTGCCTTTTCTTTGTATTTCCAGAGCTTAGCACAATGCTAGGCACATGGTAAGTACTTAATAAATGTGGATTGTTTGATTGGTTGCTAATGCTAATGCATCATCTTGCAGGAGCTCACTGGGTGAAGAAAACAACAACCAGGAAGTAACTTCAGGGTTAAATCCACGTAGTCACTTTTTGAGTATTCAGGGGAATTTGTCACATTACATAGGTATCTCTATGGACAATCCTGGATTTGCGTTTCCATTTCTTCAACTATAAAATGAGGGAGTTGGACTATATTCCCATAAAGGTATTTTCTTTTTTGTTTTTTTTTTTTTGGAGGGCAATTGGGATTAAGTGACTTGCCCAAAGTCACACAGCTAATAAGTGTGTCAAGTATCTGAGGCCAGATTTGGACTCAGGTCCTCCTGGCTCCAGGGCTGGTGCTCTATTCACTATGCCACCTAGCCACCCCATAAAGGTATTTTCTAGCTCAATCTCTGGTCCTATGATTCTTTTATCCCACCACGTTAGACTTTAGGTTAATGTCCAAAGTATGACACCAGGAATGAGAGATTTGCAAAGCAGTGGTACAGAAAACAGATAGGAAGGGAATGTTGAATGAACTTTCTTCCATCAAACAGTCACCAGTCTTCAAAAATGTGTTGTTGTTTTTCATTATCAACTTCATATTTCCATTGGGATACTTCATTATATCCTTCTTCCCCCCTTCCCCACTGGTCAATTAATTAAAATAATCTGCCTCAGGAATCTCAGTTGCATTTAAAAATACATTAAAAAGTTGCATGAAAGCCATAGTATTTTCAAGTTAGAAGGAATCTCTGAGACCATATAGCAAATTAATGGCTCAATCAATCAACCAATTAATAAAAAAACTATTAAACTTCTAATATGTAGTAGGAACTGTGGTAGGAACTAAGGACATAAAGACAAAAATGGAACCATATTCAAAACCAGATCCCCATCTCAGTGGTATAAATTCAAATAGAAACAGGGGCCATTAAATCATACATAAAGATCACTGCTGGCTGCATATTGACTTAGAAAAATCATATATTAACTTCTAAATTCTATTGCATTTGTGTTTGTTTTTTCCTGATTACATTTTAATCTGGATCCCAAAGCATTGCTGGCTGCAACACACATGTTTGACACCTCTGCCCTACCTCACAGGACTATACTCTTTCCAAAACATGACACTATATCCCAGAGGCACCAATGGCAACTTTTAATGGAAGGACCGATGATGTAAGTTAACTCTAGTTGTTTTATACCACTTTCTCTAGATCTTCCCCTGCCTTCAATCATATTCTTTCTGGATATCCTACTTAGTCATAGTCTCAATTGTAGTGTCCTTATGATTTAGGATTGGAAGGGAACCTGCAGATTAGCTAATCTAGCCCCCTTACGTATGAGGCAAGGTCTAGAAATTCAACCCTAACATTTAACAGAAAAGGGACAGAGATTTACCACTGTCTAATTATTTTGGCAATTCCAAACCAATCATCTGAACTGGATGATTCTAAAACTAAAGTGATTCTAAAACTTGCTTAGATGTACAAAAAATAAGAATTTTCTGTCTATAGATTTTTTTGTACTGCATCCACAGCTTAATACCATACACAGTTATATTCCCTTTAAGAAAAATCAAATATACAGCATCTAAACTTATAAAGTCAAGGATGAGGGGTAAGGTGGGTTTGGGAAGTATTAATTCTCATTACAAAAGATTTTTTCCATTTACCAGAGAAATCGCCCTCAGGGTTTTATGAAGTCATGAGATCCCCCTCCAGGCCATTTAAAATAATTTGATTCACAAAAATTCCATTTATGTACAACTTCCCAGGATATGTCTTTTGGTAAAATGAGAAGCATCTGCATTGTGCATCTGTGAAACAAGAGGTGGTTCTCAAGAGGAAAGCAAAGGAATGAGTAGTTTTCTCTGTCTCATGTCAACCTGCCATCCTGGTTTCCTTTAAGAAGTGATGCCTGGTGTGATGAACTGTATCACAGGTTTTTTCTTGGGTGTCTCATCAACTTCTCATAATTGATGAGTGTGATGTTCATATTGGGTGTGTAGAATGACAACATTAGTGATGAATCTTGCACAGGTTCTTTAACTCTCTGGTGATTTATTGGTTTCTAGCCAAGCTTTCATTTGGTGTAACAGCTAAAGCATGCATCACCTCTGAGCTGATGCATTGCTCTAGGGGTGCTGGGTTGTGGCTCAAGTCTATTTGTTTTAAAACTGTAATTTAAGAATTGATAGTTGCAGCCTCCTCCCCCAAAGCACTGAGAATGCAATGTCTGGAATGATAATAATAACTGGGTATATTAGTGATTGCCTGACACTCCTCTGTAATGATTCAGACGCTGGTTTTGGTGCTGAATTTTCTTCCCAAGCTATTAGTAGAAGTTGCTATTTTGTGGAAGAAATAGTTAGCACTGCAATATCAGCTAACATTAGACTCTGGATAATCAGGGCCAGAATGAGCATCTAATGCTGCTAATATTCTAATTGTATTCCATGATTAGATGGAAGTCTCAATGAGAAGTCATTCAGTAGTTTAGAACTGGGAGCAATGATGGCTATGGAGAGTGGATTTGAGTCAATATCTCTTGAAACAGAGAATGTTAAATAGTTTTCTAGAGTGGCTGTGCTTCCCAAACTATCTGTCCAGTACAGGAGAACATGAATCATAGTGGAAGAAGCACTGCATTTGGAGTCAGAGAACCAGCACTCAAATCCCAACTTTGTAAGTCTTAGAGGACTTTGAGCCACCTTACCTCACTGGACCTCAGAGTTTCCTCTTCTGTAAGATGGGATTGCATGATCTCTAAGGTCCTTTCCAGCTTGAAACCCTATGATGCTATGGTATTTGACCACAGGAAACATTTCCTAGCTCAGAGCTCCCCAATTTAAGGACTGGAAATGGAAGGAAGTATGTAGAGAAGCCAGAGTGTGGGAGAAGTATGCTGGTTATTATTAAGGAAATGAACTGTCAAATGAAACCAAAGAAAAAATGACAGTTTGGGATTGGCATTGGCGAACTTTAAGATATAACTTTCATTCTCAACAGAGAGACAGCCTCTCCATTTTAAAAAGGCCACCACCTTTTAAAAAGGACAGCTCCCTTGGTAGGAAGAGGGAGGGGGTAGATACTGATCAGATAGCTTCCACAATATGGGGAGAAAAGCAAGAAGCTTGGACAGCTCCCACTGTAAGAATGGAACAGTGAGGCTCAGACAACCCCTCAGACAGTAGGGATGGAGAGAGAGAGCATTGGAGAGTTTTCATAATGGAGAACTGGAAGGAGTAAAGGAAGGACTGGATAGCTTCAGAGTATGACTGGGGAGAGGGGACTTCAGAGAGCATTCATAGTAAGAAGAGATGGTGAGGGTGGCATGGAGAGCTTCTTCAAGTGGCACTGAGAACTGGTCCCATAAAATATCACACTTGCTCATATCTAGCCTTGGCATATTCTGTAATTGTTTTCTGTACATACATACTGCCTCCCCAGCTACAGTGTCTTCTACTTGGGTAATATCCCCCATAGTACAAGAGTGCCTAATATACATTTATGAGTGTCGTGAACCCCAACAGGCCAAGGTGAACTGCCGTATTCTTCACAGAAAGGTTGTCCAGTTGCATCCAGTGGAGGTGCTGCAAACTGGAATATTTCCTCTGTAGTCAAACTGTATTATTTTTCTAACAGCAGCAGCAGGCTTAGTCATCCATGTGAATAAGTTTAAACAGCCTGAAAAATTACCATTGATTTCCAGCATTGATTTTCTGCACCACAGTAACACATTAAATCTGTCTTCTAAAAAAGACAAAAGAGAGCAAAAAAAGAATAAACTTAACTCGGAGGGGGAGGAACACACAAAGAAATTATTTTAATAAGTTGACTGTTTTTCTACCAGATGATCCGTGAAAGACATTTTTCAGCAAACCTAATTATATAAGTAAAACCCAAACTGAGCATTGAAGAATTTGTGTAATGAATAGGTAGAAAGGACTGGGAGTTTAGCCGGCTGATCTGTCCTCAAAGTCTGAGAAGTCATATCTTGTCTAAAGCAAATACTGCATGCCTTACTGACACCTTTGTTTTATCTGTGCCTCACTGAGTGGGTAGAATAAAACTACTGTTTTGTGTGGTGAGAAGGAAAAGAACCAACGCCTGTGTTTAGCGGATGGCCGTTTATCCTGGGATTGCGTGGAATTCTCTCCGATGTAACTAGTGATGTATCACTGTCAGGCTGGAAACCCGAGACTGATAAGATCCCAGGGACTCCGAAAGAAAAGTTCAAAGATGATAGGAATAACACAATGAGCACAAATTAATTCTCCAGGCTAAATCCTGGAGAAGGCTTGGGGTTGGGTTGAAGGCATGGAACTTGATAGATGTGTTTAAAATTTGAAGGTTTGTTATGTGAAAGAGGAATTAAGACTTGAGGTCAGAACTAGGAGGAATGGGTAGAAGTAAAGAAGGTAGATTTTGACTCAACCCAAAGAAAAACTCCCTAAGAATTCTCCAAAAAGCTCCCCTTGAATGTGGGGAGTGGGTGACATCCCCATCACTCAGAGTCTTAGGGTACAGAGTGGACAGTATAGAAGAGATTCATGACTTGGGAGCAGGTTAGACGAGGTGACCTCTGAGGTCCCTTCTAACTCTTAAGATCCTGTGAGTGTTACACAAAAGCCTGCTGTATGCAAAGCTCAGCTCTGATCCCCACAATTTTTTGCCTTTTTTGTTTATATACATTCTAATATCATCACAGTTATCCTTTCAAATAAGCAGCCCCCACCCTTTGACCCCTTGAAACATTTTTAAAATTAATTTGTTTACTTTTAGTTTACAAGAATCAGTTCCACAATCCCTTGGGTTTCAAATTTCCTCCCTCTCCCTCTCTTCTCCT
Organism: Petaurus breviceps papuanus; assembly: GCF_028583685.1. Lineage (NCBI taxonomy): Eukaryota > Metazoa > Chordata > Mammalia > Diprotodontia > Petauridae > Petaurus > Petaurus breviceps. Next base: position 6,623,734 of record NW_027187302.1, read on the forward strand.
CCCCCCCATGGTGGCATGCAATCAAATATAGGATCTGCAAAATCCCTTCACATTAAACACTAGTTAGGTTGTAAAAAAAGGATTATAACTGATGGAATGAACAATGGGAAAGAGGAAACAAAACAAAACAAGAAAAAGAAAGAGAGCAGGTAGTCTGCTTCAATTGGCATTCCAACTCTGTAGTTCTTTCTCTGGATGTGGACATCTCTTTCCACCATGAGTCTTTTGGAGTTGTTTTATAACCTAGCATTGCTGAGAAGAGCCCAGTCTAATCAAAGTTGGTCATCACACATATGTTGTGTCCGTAATTGTGTATGAATTTCTCCTGGTTATGCTCTTCTCACTCAGCATCAGTTTGTATAAGTCTCTCCAGGTTATTATGAAGTCCGTCTGCTCCTCATTTCTTATAGCACAATAGTATTCCATTACATTCATATACCACAACTTGTTTAGCCATTCCCTTGTAACATTTTTAAAAATACACAGATGAGAACAGGAGGAGGGATTTCAGAGGGAACTATGGACAAGGGGTGCATTTTGAAAGAAGAGTGTGTGTGTGTATGTATTTGTAAAAAGCAAGCAGGATGAAATGATTCACAATTTCATATACAATCCTCTTTTGGTGTTCTGCTGTGTAAATGGAAATGCTCTTTTTAAAAAAAATTTAGTGCTTAAGTTCACAATGGAAATATCAAATTTAAAAAAAATGTAATGAGATCTGAAATGCATATCACAACCCATTTAAGTCTACTCATCCTGTGCAAATAATTCATTTTGCCCCACCCAAAGTGAAACAGGAGGGGAAAGTTGAACTCTTACTTACCAGTCACTGCTTCAGTGTATAGAGACTGCCCACCAAGGGGAGTCTTGAGATTACTAGGTGATGGGAGGGTGGGGGCAGGTTAGGGGGTGGTTATGCTGTGGTGGAATGGGGGGAGGGGGGTTATGGAATATGTGCAGCTGCTGCTGTGGGTGTCTAGGTTGTATTAAGATTATAGCTACCCTGAGGGACTGATTCTAGATCTAAAATGAAGGTTGTCGAGAGTTTTCACAGCAATGGAAGGAAGTAGAGGAGGAGAATGTGAGGCTGATAATGGAAAAAGGGCGAGTGTGCTTATGTTGGAGACAAGCCCTCTAACTGGCTATTATGGGGAGGAGGACAGACCCTCTCTCTGCTCACACATCCTTTGGAGTTATGCTATTGCACCAGAGGGAGCCATGACTCCTACTTTCCCAAACTCTCTTACCCTTGGAATTATAGTTCTTGGCATTCTCTCCTTACCCTTGCCAAAGCCAGACAGCCTTACCCAATTTCTAGAAATGACAGAATCAGCATAAAAGAGGGCTATGATAAGTCAATAATTAAAGAAACTGAAACTTGAACTTTTCTATGATTTATGCAAAATTTCTTATGGATATGCTATTAAATTCACAGATTTTTAAATCCCTACTGATACTTACTGTTGTTTTCAACTTAGAAGAAAAATTACCTTCCCTGATATATTTCTGAGGGGTGAGATGGGTAAAGCAGACAATAGAGGGCTTCATGGGATAATGAAAAGAACACTAATTATGGAGTCTGAGGACCTGGGTTCAAATCCTACCTTAAGTTTCTATTTTTATGCCCTGGAACAAGTCACTAAATGTCTCTAGACTTCCATTTCTTTATCTGTGAAATGAGGGAAGGAGACTAGATGGCCTCCGAGGTCCCTTCCAGATCTGGATCTGTGATTTATGATTCAAATCCTGTCTCTGATAACTACTGGCTGTGTGACCCTGAATGAGTTACTTAACCTCTATCTGCCTCAGTTTCTTCTACTGTAAAATAGGAATAATAATAGTACCTTCCCCCCAGAGTTGGTGTTGTGAAGATCAAATGAGATAATACTTGTACTGAGCACAGTGCCTGGCACATAGCAAGTGTCAAATTAATGCGTATGGTCTTCCTTTCTCTCTAAGAGACTAGTTGCAGAGCAAGCATAGATTTGCATTAATAGAGGGAATTCTCTCACCTGGAGTTCCCTACATTAATGAAATCCCATCCAAAAAAGCTCTTCAGTGCAATAAATCTTTATAACATGGTGAAAATACATAAAGATCATTCATAAAACCAACCCCACTCTGTACCATAGGATAATCATATTATTCACATAATGAAATGCACAGTTAAGGCAATGTTCCCATTATACCACTTTCAGCAAAAAAAGATTCTCTCCTTAATCAGGCACCACCCCCTTTGAGATGAAGTTTTCTAAACTTGATTTCAGACCCACAGCTGATTTATTTTCCTTCTCCTTTTTTTCCCTTTAAAAAAAACTGCACTCAAATCTGTTAATCTTTTTCCTTCTGAGTTATGGGACTGTGGAAAAAAATCACACATCCTTTTTGATGTGCTGTCCCTAAAGGCAGTTTTGGCACACAACCCAAATGCTTCTCAGTGCCATTTTGGGTTCAATGCAGCCTTCTATGAGAACAAAGTTTTGCTTGGCAGAGTTGTGAGAATCCTTTAGTGGGCCAAGATCCTATGGTGCCATAATTTTGGCCACTGGGGGGTTGACCTGAAACCAGCTGCAGGCCCTTTGAGCAAGGATTCATGGACTGTGCAAGAGGCTTCTGAAGCCCTTGTGAGCTGCTCTTGCCTTTTTATAGTTTGCTTTTCTTGTTGCTGTTGTTTAGTCATTTCTAGTCCTGTCTGAGACCGTTTGGGGGGATTTCTTGTCAAAAATCCTGGAGTGGTGTTATTTCCTTCTCCAGCTTATTTTACAAATGAGGAAACTGAGGCAAACAGGTTAAGTGACTTTTCCAGGGTAACACAGCTAGTTAAGTGTCTGAGGCCAAATTTGGACTCAGATCTTTCTGACTCCAGGCCTGGCATTTTATCCACTGTACCACCTAGCCGCCCTTACCATCTAGCTGGCTTAAGGCTGCTTTTACCTGGGGGTCAATCAATATGTTTTTATTAAAAGAATTATCTTAACACTCAGGTCTGACTGGTCCATCACACCATATGTGGAATCCCTCCTGGGCCATGGGTCTGAATTTCATGTTGAGGTGAAAATAGACTGTATTACTTAATTGTGAATTACCTGTTAATCCTTTTTTAAAACTCTCTTTTCTAGTCCCTACTATTTTACAGACGAGGAAACTGAGGCCTAAAGAAGGGAAGTGACTTGTTCAAGGTCACATAGTAACTTAAAGGCAACAGGATCTTTCCATTCACTTTGTGGAAATACAGCAATTAAAAAAACAAAACAACCAGCTCAGTTTGGCTGTACCCCAAGAGGCAGGATGGTGTAGTATAAATAACACTGGGTTAAGAAACAGGAGACCTGGGTTTTAAGTCTAGCTTTACTCTTAACCAGAAGTGTGACTTGGTTCAGTTCTTTTAACCATCTTTGGTCTGTTTCCTTCTGGGTGCATGTGGGTGGAGAATGAGGGGTATGAGTTAGATGATCTCTGATATTTCATCTAATGCCAACAATCTGAAGATTCTGCTCTGATCTGTCAATTTACATATATTCAATAATGCAATGTATTTTTGACCAAAGCAAAAAGTCTGTTTCATCTTGACCTCTAGGCATTTCACACTGACATGTTTGCTTCATGATAAGTACTCAACTCAGAAAATCCAAATGCTTTTTACAAAACTGTTAACTACTAAAATGTACCTTGATACCCCAGATCTCTTAACATGAAACCAGATGGCAATAGAAAAAAAATTCCAATGAAAATATTTTCTGTTATTATAAACAGACTTGTGGTAAATGGCCTACATTTTTTTGGGGGGGCAATCTTATATTTTCATTGGTGTTAGAAGACTCATAGTTTAAAAACTCACTCCACTGAGGCAGATCTGCAATTCATCTTATCTTCTTTTATTTTTTTTGAGGGGGGAAGGCAAGGCCATTGGGGTTAAGTGACTTGCCCAAGTTCACAGAGCTAGTAAGTGTGTCAAGTGTCTGAGGGCAGATTTGAACTTGGGTCCTCCTGACTCCAGGGTGAGTGTTCTAGTCACTAAGTCACCTAGCTGCCCCCATCTTATTTTTTAAAGAATCACTTGGGACATTGAGAAATTAAGTAAGGCTGGCAAACTTATAGTTAGTATGTATCAGAGGCAGGACTTAAACCTAGGTCTTTCTGACTCCAAAGACAACTCTTCAACCACCAAACCATGCTGCTTCTCTGCTTGCATCACTGAGATAAGTATATAAGGGAGAATGGTAAAGTTAGAACTAGTGGGTTTGATCACTTTAAAAGGAGACCTTACTGTAATTTACAACTTTTTTTTTTTAAGAAACAGGAGTAATTTTTAAATGCTGAACATCATTCTGGAAATTTAAACTCATTTTGGGATGTGAGCACAAACCACAAATCAAATTTAGGTGGCATTTTTAGTAGCGTACCAAGATTCCATCACAATCTCTTGTCTGTTCCAAGTTACTTTGAAGCAGATGAGTGAAAAGAAGTCGAGATTAAAGACCCAACTTCCATTTGGTCACAAAGAAGTATACTGCAAATCAACACAGAAAAGTAGAAACCAGAGTCTGAAAATGAAATACTGTGACCTGGACTCGCTTTCCCTGTACTCCCTACAGTCTTCATTGTCCATACCGTATTTGTGATGCTTCATATTATTATTCATTCAACTAAACATTTAAGTGCCCATTATGCACAATGCACCAGTGTTAGAGGAGACAAAGATATCTTTTTATGTGCATATATTGTTTCCTAATATTGTAAATTTTTTTCACATTATTTTATTTTTAATTTATGGAATAAAACAAGCATTTCAGAACATAGTATCATAAAAGAGATGATTGCATATGAAATTGCAAATCTCTTATGTACAACTTTTTAAGGGATTAACCATGTCTTTTATTTCTAAGTATTTACAACAGTCCCTCATACATATTACCCCTTGTATACATTATACATATAGTCTGCATTTTGTTGTTGTTCAGTCTTTTTTTTTTTTTAAGTATCTTAGTCTTTGTGACCCCATTTAAGGCTTTCTTGGCAAAGATACTGGAGTTGTTTGCCTCTTCCATCTCCAGTTCAATTTACCAATGAGGAAACTAAAACAAACAGGGTTAAGTGACTTGCCCAAAGTCATACTGCTAGTGTCTGAATTAGGATTTGAACTCAGGTCTTCCTGACTTCAGGCCCTGCTGTATGCATTGTACCATCTATCTACATTTACTTGTCCATACCTGTAGATTTCTTAATTGAAAGGTAAACTCCCTGAGGGGAGAAACTTTCACTTTTGTCTTTGTATACTCTTTACTTGGCACATAGTAGGTTCTCAATAAATGTCTATTGGTCAATTAATCAGACATGTGTTGCTGTGGGGTTTTTTTGATCCTACAATTGTGTTTGCATTCCTAAAATGTTCCACAAAATACTCCTAGCCCTGTTTCTCAATATTATGTGACTGTACTGAGTGGGGATTGACTGTAGTCAGTGGGTCCCCTACTAATATCTAATCACTTTAAAGTTTGCAGAACACTGTGCACCTGTCATCTCATTTGATCCACACTGCCATTATAATCCACATTTTACAGATGGAGAAGTTAAGCCTGAGAGATGTTAAATGATTTGCCCAAGGTCACACAGCCATAAGACACTTATCGTGTCTGAGGTGGGATTTAAACCTAACTTCCTGACTTAGGATCCAGCCCTTGCTCACTTCATTACCTAGCCTGTTTAAGTTCAACTTAATGAGTAAGGTAAATATGCTGCCCCCAGAGTCACACAAGGAATTCCAGAACGAATGTCTGGGGCTGTACAGTCAAGGTTAGCCACCTCTGAGTCTTGTAGCATAGGAAGGTGTTTGGATAGGCAAAAAAGTCTTCAGCTTGTTGTTCCTTCTCTGGACTCCTGAGAATTCAGAGCTCTGTAGGTCTGCAATCTTAAAGGTCGTTATCCAGCAGGGATCAGCTCATGGAAAAATTAGCGGACACTAAGCACATGTACATTATATTAATCTACATATGAAAATCTAATTAATTGATTAGAAGAAATTAGACCAAGACAGTATTGATGCTTGCTGGTCAATATACTCTTGTCCTAATAAGGAAGCCAGAGTAAAATCGAAAGGCTGCTTAGAATGAGTACCAGAAAGGTACCTATAGTATCATGCCTGTCTAATCCAGCCAGGTTTACTTCCTGCTGGATGGTGAGATCACCTTCTTTCTTACTTCCACACACACAGCTCAGGTTTCTCTTCTAGTTACGCTTTCAGTTCAGATTATATCAGCATTTATACCATGTTTCCCCGATAATAAGACACTGTCTTATTATTTTTTTTGGACAGAAAAACACCAGAGGGCTTATTTTCAGGGGAGGGCTTATTTTAATGAACATTGACAGCAATTTTAATAAACAGGTAAATGTGAACAAAAAAATGTACCTTTATTCAATAAGCAAATCACTGGGGAAGAACAGGATGACGCGCACGGTGCTCAATAGGGCTTATTTTTGGGGGAGGGCTTATTTTCGGGATAGGTCTTATTATCGGGGAAACACGGTATCAGATTATATCCTGATTGTACCCACAAGTCTCTAGCAAGTACTGATCTCTCTAAGTCAACATTTTGAGAAATGCTAGTAATTTGGTTTCCACAGATTCTTATAGGAACAATGGATGTTCTAAAAACAGATGTTGCACAGGATGTGCAGGAAGGTGTAAATTAGGATGAGGGGGAGGAAAGTCAGAGTGACCCCATCCAACCATATAGCTGGAAGAAATTTGTAAGTTTACCTTTGAAAGAGACCTGGGCTAAGCTGGCTCAAAGAGGACAGGGTCAAAGGATGGTCACCAACTTTTCATTAACACGCATGTTTAACCATCCTCATACATATTAGCTGACACACCCTACAAAGAATTAGAACCTTATAATCCCATCACAGGATGCATGTAGCTCATGTATGGGGGAGGAGGGAACACATGGAGTAGATATGTAGTGGGCAGGTCAGAAAGACTGTAACCCAGAAGAGCTGGAACCAATCCCAGTTCTGAAGGGGGGAAACAGGGCAGGAAATTTGAATGGAAGCAGCATAAAAGGGCTTGCATTTGTCTGATTCTCTATAGTCTTTTGAAGAGGCTACTCATTTATTCAGGAAAGAATAAATGTAAAATAAAGGTAATGAAAACCTTCCTGGCTTTCCAATGAGTAATGTTTATTACTAGACTAAGTATATTTCTAACAACGATTGAGCATATACTCTGTAAAGAAATAGTGTTCTGTATAAAGCACATTGACCTGGATATCAGAGGCCCCAATATCTAATCTTTGTTTTGCCAACTGTATGATATTGGGCCAGTCATAACCTCTCTGGGCTTGTTTCCTTATCCTGTAAAATGATGTTGTTTTTTTTTAATGTTACATAATTTGCAATTCTCTTTCAAATAAACACACTTTCCCACCCACACCCCACTTGCTTTTGTCCATAGTTTGAATGCCTAAAAATTTGAGTGTATCTTTATATACCCTTTAGACCATACCCAATTACCATACTTCTCCAAGGGAAGCATAGAGCAGGGATATACCATTTCTCTTAGCAGATATGCTTGCCTCCTTCCTGATTAAGAAGGCTGAGGACGGGGGCAGCTAGATGGCACAGTAAATAGAGCACTGGTGCTGGAGTTAGGAGGACCCGAGTTCAAATCTGGCCTCAGACACAACACAAAACTAGCCGTGTGACCTTGGGCAAGTCACTTAATCCCAATTGCCCTACCTTCCCCTCTCCAAAAAGGAAAAAAAAAAGTGTTCAACATTGTTTGGGCCGCTAGGTGGCGCATTGAACAGAGCACCAGCCCTGGAGTCAGGAGGACCTGAGTTCAAATCCGACCTCAGACACTTAATACTTACTAGCCATGTGACCTTGGGCAAGTCACTTAACCCCAACTGGCCTCCAAAAAGCAAAAAAAAAAAAAAGACTAAGGACATCAGAAGCTTATCATCCCTCTTCCTCCACAACCAAAAATGTGCTGCTAAATGTGTGCAATTGGTTCTCTTACTGTACAAGACACACCTTTAAGTTTAATCTGAATTAGTGACAATTTCTCCATCACTTTAAGTCTAATCAACAAAACAATAAATTAAATCAAGGCCTGATTGTAGTGTTATCTGATTCTGAGATGTAAATGCACCTTGAGATTGGGCTCCAGCACAACCATTTCAAATTAGACCTCAGAAATCTCTGTATATCTTCATTGCTCTAGATTCAGGTGATTCTTCTTTGTGGTTTTAATCCTATCTAGTCTCCTAGAGAGTTTGTCTAATCAGTCATTCACTTTACTCCTTTATTATTCCTTTTATTCCCTTTCCATCTCTTCCTCCTGATTAGAGCCTACCCTTACTGCCTATAAAGATACTCAAATCTTTCCTGCTAAAAAAAATGATCCCTTCACTTTCCTGCCGTCCTCCTCCCCATCCTTTCACTGTTGAATTCCCAGAAATTGTAGCCACCACTTCTTATTCACTTCTCAATTCCTACAATCTAGTTTCCTACCTCACCACTTTATAGAAACTACTCTTAAAAGTCAATAATTACTAAATTAGATAGAGTTTTTCTCAGTATTCATTTTCCACCATCTAGCACAGTCCCTAAGATTTTTGTTGTTGTTCAGTAGTTTCATTTGTGTCTGATTCTTCATGATCCCATTTGGGGTTTTCTTGGCCTAGATACCAGAGTGGTTTGCCATTTCTTTCTCCAGCTCATTTTACAGATGAGGAGCAGGGTAGGTGCTTAATAAATGCTTGTTGATTGGTTTGTTGACGTTTATGCACAATTTGACAATGATACTACTGACCAGTACTTCCTCCTTCTGGAAAGTAAAGTCTCTCCACCTTTTGGCTGTAGTGAGACTCGGCTCTCTCATAGTTTTCTTCCAGCAAATCTGCCTGTTCACTCATGGACTCCTTCGATTCAATTCAGCTGAATTCAATTCAATTCTGTTTTTCCCTGTGCCCTAAGGGTGGTTTTCCTGCAAGGGTCACTCTGGGACTTTCTCTTCTCTCATGACACTCTCTTGGTGAATACATAGTAGGTACTTCATAAATGTTTGATAATTAATTGATCTCCTATGGGAAGATTCTGAAATTCAGTTCTGAATCTCAAATTGCTTGTCTGACATTTCCACTTGGATGTTACATTTGACTGGCATATCAAATTCGACATGTCCAAAATTAAACTCATCATCTCTCCTAAAGCTGTCCCTCCTCCCAGCTTTGCTATTTCTCTTGATGGCATCTTTATCCTCTCAGTCATTCAGACCAAAATTGAGGTTTTTTTTTTTTGTTTTTTAACAATAAATTGCCAAGTGCTACCAACCACACCACTCCCTTGCTGAAGAATCTTCAATGGCTCTCTGATACCTGTAGGAAAACAAATATAACCTACTCACCTTGCCATCTTAATCCTTTTAGACTCTTCTGGATTTTTTTCATAATGGGAATTTTCTATCCCAGGGACTCAGCATTTCATTTCCAACCTGCGTCTGCTTTTCCCTATGCCTGGACGGCACCATTCCCTTTCCCTATTTAGAAGCCTCCAAGATTCATTTCAGATGTCACCTCTTATACAGCTTTTCCTCATATCTTGTTAATGTTCTTTATGTAAGTTTTCTTGAATTTGCTCATTTATACTTGTTATTTCCTTCCAGTAGAATGTAAGATCCTCAAAGGCACAGACTTTTTCATATTGTCATTGTATTCCGAGGGCTTAGAAGAATGTTTGTATACAGTAGGTGCTTAGTAAGACTAATTTAAATTAAATTTCTTGTAACATGATATAGTGGATAATGCAACTGGTCTTGCAAATGAAGTTCTCTCTGTACTTCTATAATGTGGAGACACTAATAGTATCTATTTCACAGGGTTGTTGGGAAGCTAAACGGAGATAATGTAAGTGCTTTGCAAATCTTAAAGGATTGTAGAAATAGGAGCTATTATTATTATCCCCTTCTTTCTATACACATTACAACCGTGTTAGTTCAAGTCTTCCATTACTTCTTGTCTGGATAGTAGTTTCTGAATTATTCTCTGCACTGGTCTCTCCTCTCTTCAATCTGTATGCCACATACTTTATGTCTAAGATACAAGCCTACCATATCATTCTTCTGCTAAAAACCTTTCAATGGCTCCCTACTACCTGTAGGATAAAGCACAAACTCAATTAGCTTAACACTGAATACCTTTCATAATCTGGCTCCAAATTCCCCTTCTAGTCCTAGTTCACATCACTTTTTCACACATTGGGCTTCAACCCACTGGAAATTGTTATATGCACTGGACCTACCATTTTTCACCTCTGCATTCCATGCAGGTTATCTCTAATGCCTGAAACACATGTTCTCCTTATTGGTTAAAAAAACCCCCAAACCTTTCTATTCTTCTAAGGCAAAGTTCAGGTGCTACTTCTGTGAAGTCTTGCTAGATCTGATCCCCAGCCTCACCAAAATGTTACCCTTCTCTTCAAGTTTATTTCACACTGAATGAAGTCATGGAATCTCTCAGTGCCCAGGCAGCTTTCAAAGAGTAGAAATTGATGATCTGTTTTGTTAAAGGGAATCTCCACACTAGGAGGCCCTCAGTCCAGATTAAAGGGATAGAATTCTATAATCTAAATCCTCATTATCAAACAGTGGATCACTCATGGGGACTAGAAACAGTCTCTAGCGTATAACCTTGTCCCATAATATCAGCTCCTGGGGACCCTTTATTTCTCCAACTCAGTATGGATTCTTTTGGTTTGGGGGAAAGTCTACTTTCAGAACTTCATGTGGGTCACCATAACAGATGCTTGAAAATGGAAAACATAAAGATACAAAAATGCAGTCAACACAAGATGGGTTATTTGATACTCCATAATTTTGTCATTCCAGAACATTTATTGCTAAGTATTTTGTCAAAATTCAAATGCATTTAAAAAAATAACATGTAACAGAGTTCTTTTTCATACAGTAGAATGCTAAGATAACAAATAGACATAAATGCTAATGCATTGTAAAAATGGTCTGTTTTTCCTCGCTCCATTCTTTTCCAACAGTAGCAAGAGCAGCCTTCGTAATTTTTTCCTGACATCAGAAGCTGGGATTCTTAGGAAGGACATGTGTGGGCTCTCTAGCCTACATGGCAAATCTCTGGTGTCTGAAAAGCCGGAGTGTGGCTGGTAGCAGCACAACCCATTGCCAGCAATGGGGATGAGTAGGAGGCAAAATCACCTCCAGACATCAAGGTGCTAACAAATGCTCACTAGTATGACAAAGCAAGTGAGCTTCCATTATTTTAAACCAGTAGCTTTATTAAAATACTCTTTGATACACAATTTTAGGAGATATATCCTAACATTTTCTGAGCACTTAATTGAAAGTAAATGATATATGCAAAAACTGACAGTTATTCCACACCTTTCCCAAGCCACAAATCAGAGGGCTTCACATTCTCTGTTTTAAGAGCTGAAGAGTTTCTTAATCTTGTCCACAAGATTAGTCCCAGAATTTACCTGGTGTGAAGTAGGAGGAGATGGGAAGAGAAGAATCAGCTCTTCCTTTAGGCTGTCCTAAAGTCTGCCTTTAGGTTTTTACTGGAAATTACCTTTTCTGGTTTATTTCTAGATTGCTTTTAAAGACATAGAGGACAGTAGTGAATGCACTCAGGAACTGAACAGGAAAGACTTGGAAGACAGACTTATACTGCACTGCAGTTTAAAACAACAACAAAAACAACAAAACGAAACCCAGACAGGATAAATTAAGAAAAGTTCTGCTGAAATGCACACAGACAAGGAGAGACAATATCTGGGTGTATTAAAGAAGACACATTCTTTTCACTTAACTCATTTAAAAGATTACAATTACTATAGACATTTTTAGCTACACCAAAGATAATTGACAAAAGTAAATTGTAAATTCTCTTCATAAAAGGGCTGTATTTTATGTAGTCTAGTAAGAAACCTATATGCTAGATGAAAGGAAGTCACTGCTCCCAATGATGTATGGAGTAGCTTTCAGGGTTGCATAGGTTTTTTTTTGCATCAAATTTGTGTAAGGCTTATTAGCATGGGAAAGAATCAATTTTGTAACCTTGCATAGGCAATTCCCCATATTTTACTTTGTATAAAAGATATCATGGAAACATGAGGATTTTCCCCCTCTCATCTGTCACTTCTGTAAGTAGTTAACTTAACCCTTTTAGTATCCTAATATACACAAACTCCCCAGCAAAGAAATACGAAAATGGCAACTGGGATGAACCCACAATACATGTTATACAACACAGTGGAACAAATAGAAACACCTTCACAAAGCATGGCCCTAATGTTTCGTATAGAAAAATCAACACAAGAGAAAATTTTATTTAGAAACATTAAAATCCATGTGAATAGAAACATATTTTTGGTAATAACCAACTGAATCCTGGCAGATGAAATCCTGTCAGGTAATCAGACTAGATAACCCATTTGGATTTTTCACGTGTAGGTGTACCTTGAAAAATATACATTACCCTCTGAATAGTAATGCATATATAAAATGTGGTCAATGAAAATCCTTTCTCAATACATATACAGTAAACTTTTAAAATCTAAACTTCTTAAAATACACTAGTTATGAATTGGGTTAATCTTAGAATAATTTCTCTACATGCCAATCAAAATAAAGATCTTCAATCAGAATATGGAAGAGGGTTCAATGATCTGTCCCAAGTACAAACATCAATCAATTTATTTGTTCATTTGGTATCACAAGAATAATGTCACTGGTAAAGAGCAACCAACACTGGTTATGAAAGTAAATGTCTTGGTTTTCTTGATGTTTAGTTCCAATGAATGTCTAGTGTTTGCCTCTGCATTTATATAGCAGTGGGAGACCATTTTCTCATGACAGCATTCTATTTCATTGACATTGCTCTCTAATCAGAGAAATCACCTGGCATTTCCTTTGCTGTTTTGTTTGAGGGAACTAACACGATATCATTTGTATTGGTTATCACTCTTGCATATCACAGTGAGATGCGTGTTTTAATGACATTTATAATGTGTTGTTACTGTGCAGAGTTAAGCTGAAGTAGCCCTGACATTAGAAATAGTCCTACCTATAGGGATTTGGTGTGTGCTCACTTTCTATGGAGAAGCTTAAAAAGCAAAACTAAAATTGGCACACTATACATTAGATATGAGAGTTCAAATAACTGAAACAGATAAAAATACCTAACAGGTTTCCTTTAGAAAGGTTAATTACAACAATAAATTTTCACTTTTTTTTAATATTTCCCTCTCACAAAAAGACAGTATTTAAATGAGCAAAACTCATTTTACTAGTATTATACTCAATTTTATTACTTTTTAAACACATCAATCTCTGAAATGTAGGAAATCTAGGATAAATGAGACTCAGTCCATTGCTTAGAAAAGGAAGTTTGTAACTTTACTATTTTTGAAAGATAGTCCCTAAAAATACAGTGTTTCCTGTACTCACAGTTCCAGATTAGTAACATTATAAATTAAAAGTGAAAGTTATCCATATATAAACAAGGCCTCTTTCCATTGATTCTAATCTTATCTAAACCTTTGGATAGTTCAAACTTCAGATTTTACAAGGTAAGCTTGCATTTATCAAGTAAAAAGAGAATGTTCAATTGTTCATGATGCACTGGAGAAAATGCATCAAATATTTACAGGACAGCTACAATACCAGTTTTTGTTATTTCTTCCTCCCCCTCCTCTTAAATGAATAGCCCACCAGTTTTTTTTTAGTTCCTTCGGCTACAAAACTGTAAAGCAATATGAGATTTTTTCCACTTATTTGTTTCTAAACCCTGAAATTAGATGCCAGGACGTGGCTTTTTGGGAGGTGGAGGAGGCATGAGCTCTGTGTCTGGGTCCAGATGATGCTTCCGCGCTTGTCCTTGAGAAGCTGTCATACATCTGTCAATGAACTCAAAAAGGATTTCCTTGGTGACTGGGTTTGAGATGCTGTTACATACAGCTATGGACAAAAAGAAAAGAAAAGGAAAACAGCTCATTTTAGGGCTAATTAAGTCAATTCATCATAGTGGAATGTTAGTGGAAAAGTGTAAAACAAAGGGCCTAGGAACTTACATTTCAGAAGAAAAGGACAACAAATTCCAAAACAAATTAGTTTCCCCATCCTCCTTGTTACCTTGTTTTAGTAAGTATTGTTGCACTGAAATGCAGTTATGTAAACAACTCTTAATAAGGATTAATATTAAATTGAAAAGTTACCACACTCTTCTTTTTGCTCAGGAATAAGCATTCTTTCATCTGACAAACACTTATTGAAGGCTTACTATGTACTAGGTGACAATCCCATAGAAGCTACTTTGGACACTATATGGGATATAGAAATGTCATTGAAAAAGAGGACAACAGGCAGCACAGAGTTAGTGGAGCTGTGAAACTGTCCATTCGTTCTGGATAGCAATTTGGAATCAAGCTTTTTTAAAAAAGTGACTAAAGCATTCAAACTCTGACTCAGAGATATCATTATTAGGCATGTACTCCAAGGAAGACAATATATGCCAAATATCTATCTATCTATCTATCTATCCATCCATCCATCCATCCATCCATCCATCCATCCATCCATCCATCTATCTATCTATCTATCTATCTATCTCTCTCTCAACACTTTTGGTGATAACAAAGAACTGGGGAAGAGGAGATACTTATCCATTGAGAAATACTTAAAGAAATTATGGAATATTAATTTGGCGGCAGTGGTGGTGATAGTAGTGGTACTAATAGTAGTAGTAGTAGCAACAGCAGCAGTAGTAGTGGCTGCTAACGTTTACAAAGTATTTACTATGTTCTAGGTACTGGAATATTATAGTAAAAGACAAATATGAAGAATTCAGTGAAGCATGAAAAGTCTCATACTACTGATATACGGTGAAGTAAGCAGAACCAGGAAAAGAGACACAGTGACAACAATGCAAATATAAAGAACAATAAAATAAAACTGAATGATGTATAATTATAGCGAAAAGGCCTGGCCCCAGACAAGAGTTAAGAACAATGGGTTCTTTTCCCTTCTTTTCAGAGGAGAGGGTCTGACTATTCATGTGAAATATACCATATACTGTCAGACACAATTGATGTGTTAATTAGTTTCGCTGAACTACTTGTTTTTTGCTTTTAAAAATTTTAGTTATAAGGGATGACTTGCTAGGTAGGAAGGAGGGATAAATTTGAAAAAGAATGTGCAACAACAAAAGGCTTCAATAATTTTGTGTTAAAACAAAACAGAATTACAATGCAAATTGCTGTTTGGTGGCTCAGTGGATAGAGTGCTAGACTTGCGGTCAGAAAGACCTGAGTTCAAATCTGACCTCAGACATGTATTAGCTGCTTGGGTTCATGGGTTCTCAGATAGGACATGAATGAATTACTGAACAATAACAAGCTATTTAACATAATGGGGTACAACACTGAAGACATACACAGAATCAAATGATCATAGATCTAGAGCTGAAAGATACCTCTGAGGAAACTTGTGACTATAAGAGTCTAAGCGACTTGCCCACAACTACAAAGGTAGTAAAAATCAGCACAGCAGCTTTATATAGTGAGTTTATACACCCCTCCACTTCTATACATCCCATCTAGTCGTTTTTGACATCCAGCTATATAGATTATGATCACTTTAATAACGCTATTGAATAAACTAAAAACTAAATTGCTAAAGGAAGAAATATTTTCTTCTTGGTATAAAAATTTAGTAGTAATATTTTTAATTTTTAAAAGAAATTTGTGGTTTTAGTTTAGAAAAGACTATAAAACTATGATATACATTATATAAACTGGCATTCACATTTCCCTCTTCAAAATAAGAAAGCAGCTGGCTTAACCCATCCCTATTTTCCAAATAAACTCTGATTCTAGCCAGGGATCATATCAACTAAGTTCTAACAGTAATACTTTATAAAAAGTTCATCTTTTTAATACACATTTAATTTAACAAGTATTACTGGGTACAAAAAGTACTAATAAGAATTTATAATATGTATAAGGCAATATTCCAGGGGTGGGGAACCTATAGCCTCAAGGCCACATGTGGTCCTCCAAGTCCTCAACTATGGCCCTTTAACTGAATCCAAACTTCACAGAACAAATCCTTTTAATAGAAGGATTTATTCTGTAAAACTTGGACTCAGTCAAAAGGCTGCACCCAAGGACCTAGAAGGCCACATGTGGCCTCAAGGCTGCAGGTTCCCCACTCCTGCACTATTTTAAGCTGGGAAAAGAGAGAAAATATAGAAAAAGTCTTTATACTCAAGGAGCTTATATTTTCTTTTACAGTCATTTATAATCAACTATCCAGTTACCTCTTTAGGTGGCCTAATTTTGAGCAACATTAAATAGTTTATTTTAAAAAGGGAAACACTTGATAATTAGTTTTTTAATGACTTCCAATTCTGCTTTATCTATAAGGTATTTTGGTAAGAAGGCTGTTCTCTTGAACAAATAGAAATACTGCAGTCTAGGAAGAGTCAAGTCTCAGGCAGAACTCCCAGGGAGCACCAGTTCATTCAAGTGAAAAATTTTTTCCCAGTAACCTTGGGAGCAGGAGGAAGAGAAAGGGTTATTTAAAGTTCTGGATTCTGCAATACAGCTCCCTGTTTCCTGAGAGCATTTATTCATCTCTGAAGGAATACTTTGTTTCTCCAAGACTTAAAAGAGACCCCCTTTGCTGCATCAGCCTTAATGTAATATAATATAAAGTCATTTTTAAAAAAACACTACATGTACTTTAGATTCATTAACATTGGACAGTGATGCCATCTTTTCAATGGGTGAAAATGAGGGTAAAAACATGCATTTTGCAACTTTGATTTACTAGAACATCTTTAAAAAAGGTAGACTAAAGTTACTATAAAGCACATAAGCCACTTTGCCCACTTTTTTCTTCACAAGCTAATTATAATCACCATCATCATCATCACCTCCATCATCTTTCATTGTGGGCCTATCTATACTCAACACAAAGGTTGTCAGTACTAAAAGGTGAGGATGGAAAGTTAACGGACTTTATAAAAGTCCTAAAACTAAAGTTGAAAATAACTCTTAGGAACAGATATTTACCTTATAAACTTCAATTAATCCTTGTCTGTCCATTTAAAAGACATCCAGTTTTCCAAATTTCAAAAACAATCAAGTTTTATCTGAAGAATTTAAAGCCCTCACAATAGTAAAAGGACAACATTTTAATGGCTTTCATTTATTTTGTTCTCCATTGTTTGTAAAACTATTTTAGGAACTTGAAATTACATTTTCCCCTACTAATTTTGTCCTTTCCCATCTGGCAAACAATGATTTTTGCTGTTTTGAATAGAGCTGAAATTACCATGGCTTTTTTTGTTCAAATTCAACTTCTATAGTTTGTTATCCTGCCAAAGCATCTTTCCTTGGTACATCAACTCAGATTAACGTAGTCCTGGGAAGGATGAGGACAAATTACAATAAAGGTTAAATAGGTATATAGTGAGACATCCCCAATCAAACCAAACATTAAATCTGATAATCTCTCAGTCCTAATAAATAGGGACAAAGGAACAGTTACATTCTTGGTTTGCACTCCATAACCATGTTCTTCCCAATAAGCTAACAGTGGTCAGAAGGTTACCATACTGTACTTACCCATGGCAGTGTTATAAGCATTTGGAAAGCTTTTGTCTGTTCTCTGTCTCATGAAGACCCAGCTGTTGTTCTCAAATTTGCATTCTATAATTTTATTGTCATATTGTTTTAGTTCTTTTGTCACCTGGTTTAAAAAGAGAATTGAGAGAAATGTTTTAAATCGCTTGAAAACCTTTGTGCCTTCACTGTGACAGACATATTATGAAATGCCAAAAACACCTCAGTAATCCATGCCTAGTTCTCTGTCATCATAAATGTCTAATCAAGCCTAGTGATGTGGTATGTGCATCCCCCTTGTACATATGCTCATCTACCCGACATTTTATAAATAGTTTTGAAATCTGCTGTCAATATATAGCAATTATACCACCAAGCAAAAACCAGCCACTTCTGGTTTGCCAAATGCAAATATGTTACCATGGGGACAAACCCCTTCCATTGTATCTGCGTCAGTGGTAGTTTAAGAAAGGAAGGCGCTTTCTGGGTTTCAACACCTTTTAGAAAGGCCTCTCTCTACCCTCAAAGTCACATTTCAAAGATTAAGGAATTCCCTTTTCCAATTAAAAAAAAAGAAAAACTTGCAAAAGAAATAATATAATTCTTACTCTTTCCCCTAACAGACAATTAACCACGAACTATGTCCTAAACTGACCATTCCATTTAAGAATTTGTATTATTTAAAAATTAAGCTAACTTTAATATGGCTTTCCATCAGAGGTGATTTATTATGGATCACATCATGTACCATCAAAGTTACCAAGTATCCATGGAGACTTATGAACCTTTTAAAAGACATTTCACTGAACTCCTAGGAAGCTCCTCATAAACAGAAACCTGAGCTTACTTCTCAACCTTCAAATAAATGCCACTGATGGTAATATTTTAATTCTATTTTTATCTTGCATGGGTAACACTTTTCCTTCACAATTTGGTAGACTGAAATCATTTAGCATCATAGACATTCTTTGAAATGTTCTCATTTCTGTGCCTATAGCAAATCAGAGCTTTAATTAGTACCTAGGAATATGTAAGGAAGAAACTTTTTAAAGACTCTTTAATCCATGGATTTATAATTGGATATGTACATGAAAACCTTACAATTTAATTAGTCTCCCTTTAAGAAAGGTCATATTGGATTGACTTACTTACCTTCTCATTCATTTCCAAGGGAAAACAAAGATTGGAGTGTGTCAGCTACACAAGACATTTCTCTTTAACTTACTCAGTAAATTGAATCTTTGATATATTTATCCTTCTATTTACTTTGCAATTTACTACTTTTTTAGATAAACAATGAGTATAAGGCAACATAGGAAAATGAATTCTTTTTTTTTCTTCAAGCATCTACATTTATGGTACCACAGAATTTAAAGATAGAAAAATTCTTAGGTGAGGAAACTATGGTCCACAAAAAAGTTTCTGTCCCAAAGATTCATCCCAAACCATAAAGATAGTAAAAGGACACTAGTTTTGGACCCCTGACCTTTTGAATCCAGATGAAATCTATTAAACCACGCTGAGGAAAAGAGGCAAAAGTTTTCATCTGTGTGTCTTTCTAAAGATATCACAAATATTTTTCAGTAAAAGCAACCCCCCCCCCAAACCAACTTTGGAAAGGTAGGATGCTTTCATAAGACAACAAGAAAATTATATGATATGCTTTTTACAAAAATCAATAGCTAGTGAAAAAGATATCTAACTACTTCCTTTGTACTTTTACTAACTAGCAATCTCTACAAGTCTTTATCATATAGTTTATCATTCTTGTGTTCCCAGTCTCAGAATAGCTATAAATTATGTGTTGCTCTATCTGACTGCTGCAATTAAGCAGCATTATTAACTCTCTGTGTACTCACTTGGCCATGCAATAGCAATCTAGGAGACAGAGCTTTCCAGAATGCAAACACCTGCCACTACACTGACCCAGATACATTTTTATGTCCAAAAACAGCAGATTATTCCCTTTCATTGATCCCAATTGATGCCCATTATTCTAACCAGAAAGCAATCCAGTGGGGGTATGGTGCCCATTGAGTTAGGCAGTTTAAATGACCTCAACAGATCAAATAATATCCCTCAACTAGCAGAACCTGAGGAAAGTTTACAAGGACCAAATTAAAAGAATGGTGAGTATTAGAGTATAACACTTAATTTTCGTTTCAAAGCACCTTCTTGTTTGAGTGATTTTTTTTTTTCTTTTTGGAGAAGGAAGGCAGGGCAACTGGGGTTAAGTGACTTGCCCAAGGTCACATGGCTAATACGTGTTAAGTGTCTGAGGCTGGATTTGAACTCATGTCCTCCTGACTCCAGGGCTGGCACTGTATTCACTGAGCCACCTAGCCGCCCCTACTGTCTTATTTGTCACTGTAACTATTTTGACCTATTTCATATTTATATTGATGAATGAAAGGAGAGAGGGAAATGATATAAATAATTATTATAATCAATAAAGGATATATATATATACACACACACATACACACATATATCTTAATGCAGCCACCATGATATTTCTGTATTATATAAGAACAACCAACACCATATTTGCTCATTCTTCTCTAATTCTTGGGATTATATGAAGATATAATGTAACCACAGGCAGTAAGACTTTTATTTTATGCTACTAATTTAAAATCTAATCTAGGCTGGGATCAAATTTCCTTGTTCTAAACAAACCTGATAGCAGAAATTATCAAGTGCTTAAATTACTTGAGGACAAAGTTCCCAAAGAACTACAGATCATAAATCAAAGTTCTAGAAGGAAACTTGGGCCACTTTGAATGTAATCCATGCAATCAAAAATATTTCCTACAACTAGAGACACTGCTTTTTCAGTTCCTGTACTATTTGCTTTTATTAAACCTCCTCATGCCCGCTATTCAACATGACAGCAATAAATTCCATAGTTTACATATGTACATTTGTAAAAAATAAAATTAATTTTTCATAAAGAAAAATTTATTTCTTAAATACCATTTTAGTATCATAAGAATGTTAAATGTTTATCAGAACATAGCCAAATTTAGTTTCTTGTCAAACTTTATTCTCAATATAGTTTTTTGAAAGAGATATTTTATATATCATTTTCAGCTTCCAGCTTATTTCTTGCTTTGGATTTAAGAATGGGAATGGGAATACTGATTCAGAGAGATAATTTACTAGAAGGGGAATTAGAGACTTGTAAACATGCTTATGGGACAGCTAGGTGGTAAAGTAAATAGAGCACCAGGCTTGGAGTCAGGAAGATTCATCTTCTTGAGTTCAAATCTGGCCCCAGACCCTGGGCAAATCACTTTAATCCTGTTTGCCTCCATTTCCTAATCTGTAAAATGGACAGGAGAAGGAAATGGCAAAACACTCTAGGATCTTTGCCAAGAAAACACCAAATGGGGGGCACAAAGAATTGGACATGACTGAGTAACAACAATGAACATGTTCAGTGACATACGCTTCTCTACATATACCCCAAATTTTACAACTCCAGTCTATGATTATTTTTCAATAATATTTCAACTTAAAAGTATAATTATTTACTAACTATTCTCCATATTCACTAAACAAGTTTTTCATATTTCCTGGTAGATATGCATAATCTAGGTTAGAATTCCTGCTTTACAACATTCCCTAAAAACTGACTTTACACCCTTCGCTGACGGAGAATGCACTACACCTGGCAAGGTAATGTACTGGACCCTGAGGTCCTTTCTTGAGCTAAATTGCCAAGTATTCAAACTTTACTACAGAGTGCAACTCTGATGGGGTGGCCACATTGTTCAAATGCCAAATGAATGTTTGCCTAAAAAAACTATTTTACAGAGAAATCACATGAAGTAGGTGATCACATGGTGATCAGAAAAAAGCAATACAAGAATACTCTCAAGAACTTTGGAATCAATTGTGAAATACAGGAGACACTGGCAAAGTACCACCCAGCATGGCATGCCCATGTCAAAGAAAGGCAGTGTGCTCTATGAGTGAAGCGGAACTGCAGTAACTCAAAAGAAATGTGAAATGTGCAAATTTAGAGACATCTCCTCTCCAATGTTCCTATGGACTACTTGTGCCCAACCTGTGATAGAACCTTCCAAGTTATATTGGTCTGATTAGCCATGGTCAGATACACTGCACCTTGACTCCAACATAGTAATTTCATTTTAGTCCCCTTCAAGAACAATGGACAACAATCTAACCATTCCATTTTTAGGTACCTCTGGTTGCTTGGAAATTTTTCTTTATAATAAGCTTAAATATGCCTTTTGCTACTTCCAAGCCTTTCTGAACGGTCTGCTGTATCTAAATAGTTCAGATCCAACCATGCTTCTGTACCTGGATCACTTCTTTTCTGCATTCACAAATATACTCCAATCCCCCTCACCTCTTGCTTTCTTATCAATACTGCCATTACTTCCAGAAAGGGCAAATGAATTAAGTGTCCTACTGTTCTATTCACCATCCTAAGGAATTCTCAGACCAAATACCCTTCACAGGCCACCTCTTCCCTTACATGTGCTGTTTTCCTTTTATTAAAATACAAGCTCCTTGATGGTAGGAACTGTCTTGCTTTTGTCTTTCTCAATTCTACCTATCCTGCCCCAAACTCTGCTGACCTCCAATCTTGCATCTCCAACTGCTTTTCATCCATTTCAAAACTGGATGTCCAGTAAGCATCTTAAACTCAATATGTCCAAAACATAACTCATTATCTTTCCCTCCTTTCTCATTATCTAAACCTTCCTCCCTTCCTACCTTTTCTAAGACTGTAGAGGGCAACACCCTTTGCACAGTCCCTCAGGATTGTAAGCCAGAAACCATTCTAGATTCCTCATTATCTCTTACCCACTACACACAAACTGTTGCCAAAACCTGTTGATTTTACTTTTGCAACATCTTTTGTATAGGCTCCCCTCTCTCTCCTCTGACACTGCCACCACTCTGGTATAGGCCCTTATCATCTCAGGCCTGGAGTACTGCAAACGCCTGCTGATGGGGTCTGCTTGCCTTAAGTGTCTTCCCACTTGAATCCATTGTCCATTCAGCCACTAAAGTAATTTTCCTAAAATGCAGGTCTGATCATGTCACACACACCCTACACCCCACTCAATAAACTCTAGTGACTTCTTATTTCCAGGAGCAAATACAAAATGCTCTGTTTGGCATTCAAAGCCCTTTCCTACCTGTTATCTGCTTCCTCTGGCATCTTATTCACCAACACTTACTTTTCCTTCTAGGGATACTGACCTCCTGGCTATTCCATTAACAAGACATTCCATCTCTCAGCTCCAGGCATTTTCTCTAGTTGTCCCAGACACTTGGAATACTCTCCCCTCCTCCACTCTCACTAATGACCTCCCTGGTTTCCTTTAAATCCCAACTAAAATCCCACCTTGTATAGAAAGCCTTCCCCAAACTTCTTAATCCCATGCTCTCCCTCTATTAATTATCTCCTATTTATCCTCTATATAGCTTCCTTCGTTATCTTTTTGCATGCTGTCTTCCCCATTAGATCATAAGCTTCTTGAGAACTAGGAATTTTTTTTTTGCTTCTTTTTAAAATCTCCAGTTTAGCATACTGACTAGCACACAGAAAGTGTTTAATAAATGTTTATTGACTATATTTGTATACATAATGCTTAGCACAATGCCTTACCATCTTACTCTTTTGGATGCTATGCATCTTATGTCTTTCCTAAAATGTGGTAATACGGTACTTCAAATGTGTCCTGATCAGACTAGTTGATAGCAAAACCCACCTCCCTTGTTCTGCTTCTCTTAATTCAGTCTAGTACAGTATTTTTGTTTTGGAGGGAAATAGATCATGCTGTTATGATGATATTTTTAAACCCAAACAGAACTTTACATTTGTCCTTTGTTAATAATCTTAACATTAATAACAGTTAACCATTTATATTGCACTTTTAAATTTCATCTCATTAAGGAAATAATTAAGAGAGGGAAGGCACTCCAATTTAAATGGGTTGAGAAAGGCTTCCTGTGAAAGAAGAAAAAAGTTTGGACTTAAAAGAAGCCAGGGAGGCAAGCAGGCAAAGTTGAAGAAGGAGAATATTCCAGGCATTAAAGATGAGAAAATCTAGTTCTATATAGTTCTGTAGAGCCAAGAAATGGAGTGTCTTATTTCTAGACCTGTAATGAGGCCAGTATCATTGGATCAAAGAGTACATGTCTGGAAAGGTAGGAAGGAGCTGGGTTAGAAAGGCTTTAAATACCAAACAGAAAATTTTGTATTTGATCCTGGAGGGAAGAGGGAGTCACTGGAGTTTATTTGTGGCAGGGTGGGAGGGAGGGAGGGAGTGACATAACAGAACCTAAACTAAGAAAATGAATTTAAAGTTAGAGGACTTGAGTTCAAATCTTAATACTGCAATTTACTACCTTTGGAGAAAATTATTTCTCTGGGTCTTAGTTTTCTCCTTTGTGTAATAAAGGGGTTGGACTAAATGATCTCTAATCTCTCTTCTGGCTCTAAATCTATGACTCTATGATGACCCTAAGTATTTACTGAAACTGAAGGAAATAAATAATTATTGGAAGAATGGTGGGGACAATAAGCTCTATGAATCAGGAGGGCAGAGAGGTTTAAAAAGGCAAATATTTAACTCCAAAACTCCTTTTTTTACTTATTAAAAAAATCCTACATTTCAACCTCTAACAATCCTATTAGCTTAATTTTAGTTAGTTAATAAAAACTAATTACATGAACACATAAAGCTGAATTTCTTGAAAGTTATTCTCCAGTTTAGACAATTTGTTTCCTTAATTCCCAGGGTTAGTAAGGTTCTGGTAAACTTAAAAGTGTTGAAGTTTGAAGGAAATATGAAATTTCAGGGCAGTATGGAAAATCTTACTCTTGATCAACACATTGATGCTATGGAAGATTCTCTCAACACTGTGGTTCAGGAAAGAACAGAAGAGATTGGTGCTAGGTAAAGTGGAAAGAGGATTGGAAGCTCAAGGACTTGTTTCTATGGGATCTTGGGCAAGTCACTTAATTGAGTCTCAATTTCCTCAGTGTTGAAATGAGGGAATTAGAATTAATCTCTAAGGTCTCTTATAGTTCTATAGCCAGTGACTTGAAAATTTTAATTTAGCAGTTACTCAGATAACATCATGATAAAAAGCACATAGCTGAGACAAGCAGAATCTCAGATGTAAAATCATTTCTACTCTATAATCACTGTTTAAAGAATAAGGAAAACAGAGGCCTTCCTAATACAGTATTTTCATTCCATAATTGTATCAGTTTTAGGGCTTCTTAGTAAGATGGCACTTTTAATGTTTTGGGGGTTGAAGTAATGGCTTAAGGAAGGGAGATTTCCCTAGATAAACTCACTTCGGGGATGGCTGAAGATATATGAATCCTACACAGGTTGAGGTGGATTATGAGATGGATTACCTGGTAGAACCACACATTGAATTCTTTTTAATTTAAAGTTATTCTAGGAAGGCACTATAGATCTGAAGACTCATGTAAATAATATGAGTATCTAAAATTTTGAAGATTTTCAAAAAGCAAACCTTGTTGCACAAAATTTCTAAGACCATAACAATGCATTTCCCTTTCTTGTCTGCAGAGATGGAGTGTTCTAAGTGTGGAATACTGCATACACTGTCAGAATTGGCTGAGGTGTAGGTTGTTTTGCTGAACTGTTTTGATTTTATAAATGTGTGGGCGTGCCGCCCACACGTATTACAAAGGAAGGCTCACTAAACAGGGGAGGGTGAAGCTATATGAGAATTAGATTTCATTGGTTAATTTTGTTTACAATTAATGTGGTTTTCTTTTGTTCCAAAGTACATTCTCGTGATGTGAAATTTAAGTTTGGAACTGACCTATGGTATGTTTGAACTGAAGTTAAATTTTATTTTTGATAATGCAATGTTCTGCCTCTGTAGTGTAACAAAAGGAAAAGATATCAAGAGCAGATTAATTTAAATTAAAATAAAATCAATAACAAAATAAAAATCTTGTTTTCATATATATTTTCTAGCAAATAGGAATGAAGGCAGAGGAAATAACGCAAAAAATGAATAGAATCCACAGAGTTTATCAAGTGTACTCTCTCTCCTTCTAACTTCCCTAAATTTGTCTTTCATTCATTCATTCATTTTACAAATATTTATTTAATGCCTATAATTTGTAGAACATTGGAGGAGACACAAATCTTAAAAGAAAACATAGCCCATACCCTCTTGAAGCTTATAGTCCCATAAAGAGCTAAGAAATATAACATTCAGCATTATAAGATAGTATTATTTTTGGGGTAGCTAGGTGGCTCAGTGAATAAAGCACTGGCCCTGGAGTTAGGTTGAGTTCAAATCCGGTCTCAGACACTTACATACACAAAAAAACTAACCGTGTGACCTTGGGGCAAGTCATTTAACCCCAATTGCCCTACCCAGGTAACAAGGTGGAAGCGAGAGCATATGAGGAACAGGGACAATATGAACATATGGTATAGTGGCAGGCGAGGGTAGGGGGAGGGTTGGCAAGAAACTGAGCAAAGTAGCAGCAGCTAATATGGATAGAGCACAGAGTGCATGGTTGCAATAGTTATAGGGAATAAAGTTGAAAACATAAGGTGGTGCCAGGTGAGAAGGACCTTAAAATGCCAAAGCTGATTATATCTTCTTTGAAAGGTAATAGGGATGCTAAAGATTATTTTAGAAGTAATATTAAAGATAGATAATTTCTATTTCTTTCTTTCTAGTCACAATGGCACCATACTAGCACACAACCTCACAATCATCTACTTGGAATATTACAATAATCTTAATTTTCACTACTCTACTCCACATTTGATCTACTTCATTCTAATCAGACTACCCCATATAGCTGGCACACATCTAGCATTTTTCTACTTTTGTTTAGACTGTTGCCTATGCTTTTTCCCCATCTCTGCCTGTTGAAATCCTTTCACTCCTTCAAGGATTAGCTCAAATATCATCTCCTTCTCAAAGGTATCCATGATCTCAGTTAGAAAAGCTATTTCCTTCCTTGGATTTTAGAGTGAACTTTTTTCCCCCTCTCTAGTGGTCTTGCCCTATTTTATTCCGCATTTACAATAGCTATGTAGTTATTGAATATTTGTGCATTTGTTGCTTTTTTCTCCTCTCACTTCCCTCTCCAGCAAAAGTGAAATCTCTAGATGAGGTCATCTTTTAACTGTCTTTGTACATCCGTAGTCAACTAGTACAATGCATAATAAATGACAAGTATCTAACAATTGGCTGATTTAAGTATGAAAAGTAAGACTATTCAAGAATTACAAAGTCTTAGAATTCCAGAGTTGAAGTGACCCTAGAGAAAGAACAGCAAAGAGACAGAAAGAAATCAAGAATACAGGATAACATATTCAGAGCTGAGAGGTCCTAGAAGTCACCTAGCCCATCCTTCTCATTTTAAAGATGAGGAAATAGAAGCCTAGAGCAGTCAAGTGATTTGATTAAGATCACACACAAAAACTCAGCCTTTCAACTCTTTCTATATGATTTTAATGAAAAGCTCTTTCTATATGATTTTAATTTTAAGGTCTAAATATTAATTTAAAATAGTGTATTATTGTATCAATAATCAATTAACAACATTGCTTACACTATAGCAGAGTCTATATGTGAAACACACTAGTAGGAAGCCTCTCCTCCATGAAAGGTCTGTAAGCTTCTCAATCCTACTTTCATTCGAGTAGCCAAGTAAAAGAAAAGCAGCAACAATTTGGCCTTTTTACCATAATACTAAGTAGAGAAAAGTCATAACTCCTTCAAGTGAAATTCACAGTAAGGCATTATGATTTTTATGCATTTGAAAAGTAGAGTTCACATTAGTTATTAGTCAAAGAATAAAGTCACAGATTAGCTTTGAACATTCTGAGATATAAAGACAAAGGAGATATCAACGTTTAGAGATTCTTTTTTTTTTTTTAATTAAGCAATCGGGGTTAAGTAACTTGCTCAAGGTTACAAGGCCAGTTATTTCTGGGGGTGGTGCTGAGTGTCTGAGCCCGGGATTCGATCTCCAGGTCGTCCCAACACTGGAGCTGGTGCTCTTACTCGCTGAGCCACCTGGCCGCCCCTGCGATTCTTAACCTTTTCATGTAGTGGAATTCTTTGGCACCCTGTTGAAAGCTATGGTCTCTTTCTCAGAATGTTTTTAAATGCATAAAATAAAATAAACAGAATTGCAAAGGAAACTATATTAAAATACATATATCAAAATACTTTTAATTTCTTAATTCCAGGTTAAGAATTCCTGGTAAGCAGAACACAATCAACTAATGCCAAACTCCCTTTTATACTCCCTTAACTCCTACCCCTAAAGCTTACAATCTGTACAGCAATGGAAAATGAGGAATAATGATGGGTTTAGTTGTTTTGTCTTTTTTTTTTTTTTGCTTGATTCCTATAATATATAAATGTTATACAAAATAGGGAAATTAGGAGGAAAAGAGGATTTAGGAAAGGGATTATATGCTGGATTTTAGACATTCTGAGAGGCTGACAGGAAATGTAATAATACAGCAATGATACTCAGGAGAGAGATTAGGGCTACATTAGGAATCACCTGTCCAAAGACAATTAAAAAGATGAATGCTACATGCTAGCCTCCTCTGGTCCTGAATATTGTAAAACTTCATAAATTTTTGCTAATTTGGGGGAACATTTACCTGAATTAGAGAATAACTTTAAAGAAATACCACTTAACATCTTTTGAAAAAAAATTTTCAAAAAGAAGCCAAATAAAAATTATGCAACAAGCATCCATTTGCATGTGACCGTGCTAAAATACTTCAAATTTCGCTACAACATCATTTGCTACCAAGAAAATTAATTATTGGGGCGGCCAGGTGGCTCAGCAAGTAAGAGCACCGGCTCCAGTGTCGGGATGACCTGGGGATCGAATCTGGGCTCAGATACTTAGCACCACACCCAGAAATAACTGGCCGTGTAACCTTGAGCAAGTTACTTAACCCCAACTGCTTACCAAAAAAAAAAAAAAAAGAAACTTAATTATGAAGCCATGTGACTTGCCTTGGACCATATGAATTAGTTACAAGAAGAGAGTTTCATAATTCAGTAATATTTATAAAGTAAAAACATAAGCATAGACACTGGCAATATTTTTGCAAAGCTGCAAAACAGACTACAAAAATCTTATGCACATTATTAATTTGCATGGCAAAGCTCTCTTTCTAAATAATGAAAAGATAAACCAGCTTTGGTCAAATTATTACAAATTCTAAATTAGTGGCAACTAAATGAACAAATACTTATTAGTTTCTACTACAACCAACTGACACTCATCTTGGTCAATTGTGTGGTCTCTGGGGCTTAGGCCACCCCCACCCCAGTATCTAGGTTTTCACCTTGCCCACATTATGATCTAATGTTGGTCATTTGTCTTTAAAATGAAGTCTATGGGGTCCTTCATTATAGTTCTCCCTATTTGGCAGGTTGATATCCAGCTTACTTTCTTCTCCCAGAAGATTGGAATCCAGTTTTAAAAGTATTACCAAGATCGAGGTGGTCTACAGTGTGAGTAATCTTACCCCTTGAATAGGTAAATAGCAGCTTATATAGGTATTACTGAGAATTGCTATGCACTATAGGAGTGAATGTATTAGTAATGCAAGTCAGAGGAGTGTATAATATAGGCAAATATCAAAAGAAGTTTCTTCACATATCTCAGTTATGGCACCTCATTCTGACCTGCAATATCGCTGCTATTTGTTATTCTAGTAGCAGGCTTCCCTTGAGTACAAACTATCAATTATTTCAAATTGCAGAACTTCTCAATCATTAAGGGCTTACAATAGGTTAATTTTAAAATAGGCTGAACAGGCCTATCTACATCTCACAGCTGCAAAGCCTTTGTCTTATTTCAAACCCAAATGGGAAACTGACTTAGTTAACAAACTACCTTTTTGTGGACATCACTACTTTAAAAACCACTGTGAAAAAGGGCTGCCCTGCAAGTAAGGAAACTTAGGAGTTTTCTAAACTGAAAAGCAAACTTTGAAGTACAAACACTTTGACTCACTGTTCAATCCTCAGCATGAGAGGAATGATAAATAGATCACAGATTCTTTGCATTGTCTGGGATAATGCAAACAAAGGGGAAGTTTTTACAATCGAACATTAACATGGAAAGCAGGCAAAATTTTCAATATGCATATCCAACAGAGCAATTTATTCCTTTTAAATAGTTCTAAATAAGATGACAGACTCATCTGGCATTTGGCATGTTTTGTGATGTTATCCATCACACTCAATGCAAATGAATTCATGCAGGATATTTGTCATGTTGCATTTGATAAATGGTCCACCCACCTCTGACAGTAACCAATACTTAACTAAAATTATTCTTTGTGGGCACCAAGTATCTATCTTAAAAAAAAAAATACTGTGGCATTAAACTTAACTTTTTTTCCTACAGGCAATTCATTAAGATATCTACATGCTGACACTGTCAATCATCCTCTTTTCTTTGATTCTCTTTTTTTCCCAAGGTTTTCACAACACTGCTTTCTACTCATTCTCCTTCTAGCTGACTGACCACTTCATCTGAATCTCCTTTGTTAGATCTTCATGGATGTCCCCCAAGGTTTTGTCCTGAACCCTCTTCTTTGTTTCCTCTATACTATTTCACTTAGATGATTCTCAGATCTATTTCTCCAGTCCTAACTTCTCTCTTGACCTCTAGTCTCTTATCTCCAGCTACTTCCTGGTTATCTCAAACTGAATACGCCACAGACCTCTTAAACTTAACATGTCTAAAACTGAACTCTTCTTTTCCCCTAAACCTTCCGTGCTTCATACCTTCCCAAGTACCTCCTAGGCAATCAGGTTGGAGTCCTAGAAGACATTTGCAATAGCCTACAGGTTGGTATCCCTGCCTCAAGTCTCTCCATACTCCACTCCATCCTCCATTCAGTTATAAAATAGATCTTCCTAAAGTACAGGACTGACCATCTCACCTCTCCTACTCAATAAACTCCAATGGCTCTCGTCAATATAAAATCTTCTGTTTGGCTTTTAAAACTCTTCTCAACCTGGTTACTTATTTTTCTAGGTTGAGAGCCTGTGGGGACTGTAAGTTGTATATGAACTAACATCTTAACTGGGGGTCAATAAAACTATTCTGATCTTCAACTCTTTTAATAAAGAATCATAACTTCCTAGACTAAGGAGGTCAGACCACATCTGTAATACTGTGTTCACTTCTGGGCACTACATTTTAGGAAGTGTAATGACTAGTAAATAGAATATAATATAGAAGGGTAACTAACTAGCATGATAACAGGCCTCAAGTTCATAGCACAGGACAGTCAGTTGAAGCAAGTGGGGGGTATTTAAGCTTGGAAAAGACTCAGGAAAGACATGTTATCTATTTTCAAAGATCTGAGGGACTGCCATATGGAGGAGGGATTATACTTATTCTTGGCCCCAGTAGGCAGTGATTGGAAGTTGGAAGAGGCAAATTTAGGCTTAATGGAAAGAAAAATTCCTAATAATCAAACATCTTTAAAGGTGATCTTCAAACAAAGGCTAAATAACCACTTGTCATTTACACTGTAGAAAGAATTCTTTTTAGCATATGGGCTGAATTAGAAGCCAATTGAGATCCCTTCCAATTTTGAATTCCATGATTCTGTAGTTCATCAGAAGTTATAGTATTCTATGTCTCAAAGCCAAGGATGTGTTAATGATTGTGTTTAAAAAAAAAAAAAGACAAAAGCCTAGGATCCCTGAAAGTCCTTCAAATTTCCCTAACATAATCCAGTCTGTTCTTTCTTCTATGGACACACTAGTACTTGCAAACTAACTTTCTTGTTTTTTTTCTCACAAACAACATTGCATCTACAATTTCTACTGCTTTAGACAGACACATAGGCTATTCCCCATGCATAATACACCCTTCCTCTTGGCCTCAACCTCTTAAAATCCAGATTTTCCTTAAAAGCTCAGTTCAAATACCAGCTTGCTAAATTAATCAGTCAATCAACAAACATTTATTAAGGGTCTACTATATGTCAAGGATTGTGCTAGGAGTTAGGGATACAAAATTCTCATAAGGCCTTTTCAAATTTCTCCAGTTGCTAATATCTCCTTTTTTTTTTTTTTTTTTTTGCTTTTTGGAGGGCAATTGGGGTTAAGTGACTTGCCCAAAGTCACATAGCCAGTTTCTGTGTTAAGTGTCTGAGGTCAGATTTGAAGTCAGGACCTCCAGCTCTTTGGTGGAAAGAGGCAGAAAACAATGAAGTACTGACAAAAGGAGGAATTAGGGTCAGGGAGTGGTCACACAAGATATTAGACAGGAATGTTAGACTCACAATGAGGCACTTAGGTTGAAAAGCTTAGAGATTTAATATTCTATTCTGTATCACCACAGTTTGGGATTGAGTTCCATGACCCAATGCTAACTTCCTAGACATCTCAAAACAGTCTTCGCTGAGGTTAGTCTACTCTTGGGTCCTCCCCATGCCAAATGCAGAGAATGCTGATGACAGTCCACACTTGAACTCTCCAGGCTTACACGATGTAGTCGCACAGTATACTGTATTTTTTTTTGTATCAATTTTTGCACATACTTTATATAAATACATTGTCTCCCCAGTAGAATATCTAGTAACTCTAGCACTGACCCTGGTGCTTAAAATTTTCTGGTTTATAATTAATTTATCATGAACACAGTTCACAGTCTAAGATATACACATCCCTGAATGTGATGACCATCCACATGTATGACAGCATTCATCTACTTGGTTTTACTTATTTTGATTGTTGGAGTTAAGTAACTGTAGATCTCATTAAGGATGTCCTGTAATATTTGGGGGCTTTGTACAATTTGCATAGTACTATCTCCAACAAAGGTATCTAAAGGACCTGTTAGTAATTACTATAATTATGATTCATCAGGTAGGTGGTATGCAAGGCAAGAAACAAAGCTTTAAATTGTCACTTTTCTAAGAAGATATGCTTCTGTGCTTTACTCTTATGTGAACTAAGTCAGCTAAGATCCATGACTATTTAAAATCGATGTGTGTTTTTCAGTATAATGTTCTTCCTACCAATGCCATGCTGTGCCTCTCACAACTTTCAGCTAAGTACACCTGCTACCCTGAACCCCCACTGTTCTGGCTGCTGCTTACTGTTATGCCATCATCAAACCTGCTACTCATGGCTGCGACACATTAGTATAATAATATATGATATATACTTCTATTGGTTTCCTCAGTAAGTGGAAGGAAGCGTAGATTGTTGGAATGTGCAGGGACACCATATCACCTGCTCCTCTGCTATATACTAGTTGCTGTGGAAAACACTGGTGGATTACCTAGTGATACCTTTCTGTGTTAAGTGCACAAATTAACTACAGCTTTATCCTGCCACTGTAGTTCATGTTCTCTCTACAATTTCCATTTTTGTTTACTGAATATTATATGAACAACAGGTTCTCCCAATCCTTTCATTAATGTACTTACTGAGCTTCAATCATCACTTTATTTACATAAAGATCTGTTTCTCCAACCTGGTATAAACAGGACATTCTGGTCAGTGTCTTTCTGTCTTCAGAAAAAAAAAATAACTCTCTATTTTAATGACCTAGCATGGAACTTCTAGTTTCACTGGCAGAGTGTAGTCCTCAGACTTGAGTCTTTGTACTACAGGGTGTAAATGGCTATATTTTACAGAAAATAACCCATGAAATATAAACTCTACATTATTACGGTTGGAAGTGGTTTACCAAACCTGGGGAAATGGCATAGTGAGACTTTAGGACCATGTTGTATTTAATGTCTAAAATATCTGAAAGTGGTTCACTCATATACATTTCTTTTTGCTATTCTATTTCTTAACTGCTCATTTTTTGCTTAAAGAACTTTGTAGAAATCAAAATCCAACAGTGAGAACAATTATGTTAATACTGCCAAGAAATTTGTTTGCTTTGTTAAATTGAGCTTCAAAAGCATTTCAATTGAATATACATTTGTGATTGTAAGTAATGCCTATTCTTATACCCATTTAAAATGTTTACTTTATTACAGCTTATTATAAATGTGAAGCCCAAAATGCAGCACCATGGCTGTCCAATTTCCAGGCCACAATTTTATGATAATCATATGAAATATATTCATGTGTCAACAGAACTGCTTAACAATAGCCCCAAATAAATCTGTTAGCAACCCTATCTTCCTGATGGCCCCTCATTTTCTGCTTCTGCACATTAGGAAATAGCTACAAGTTGGGAGATTTTCTTGTTAGAGAACTTGAATTTGGAGGAAGTATATCAAAATGGTTAGAGTCCTGGATTTGAAGTCATAGTATACTAAGTTCAAATATAAGTTCTGCCACTTTCTAAATGTTTGATTTTGGACAAGTCCCTTAATATGTCTGGGGCTCACTTTTTTCAACTGTAAAATGAGGGACTTGAATTAGATGATAGCTTGGGTTTTTCCTGCTCTAAATCTATGATCCTATGAATTCAGGTGTGATGGTCTTAGGAACATTTAGTTCAGTTTAGCCAAATACATTATCAGGTTCTTGGCCAACATTTATATGAGTAAGTGGCTAGATGGCATGAGATAGCCATGGGCCTGGAGTAAAGAGAATCTAAGTTTTAATTGGGCCTCAAATACTTACTATGACTCAGATAAGTCATTTGACATCTGCCTACCTTAGTTTCCTTAACTGTAAAATGGGCTTAATAATAGCACCTACCTTAAAGGGCTGTTATGAGGATCAAACGAGAGATTTGCAAATTACTCAGCACAGTGCCTGGCACAAAGCTGAAAAATTGTTTCCTTCCTTCCCATAGCAAAATCTAATTGAATAAGATCCAAACTTATGAACCAAATACTGTCATCAGCCAATTAATGGAGTTAAGATTTGGTTATTATGAAAGTCCTTAGTACTGGAAGAAGTTCAAGACTAGGGAATCTTTACCAGGATCCAATGAATCCTTGTTGTTTATTGCCTAAGTACTGGGGGAAATCTGCTAAATGCTGTAGCACCTCACTTGGGAAATAATAGCCTGGGCTCCAAGGTCCCTGCCAGAGCACCAATACTGACAATTTACTAGGAAAGGGAAAGCTTATGCTGTTGCAAACCTGTGGATATATTTTCCTGGAAAGGATCTTGCTGTTCTTTCTTGCAAGGTGATCTCATTTTTGTGCCAAAAGAACTATCAAAATGGTAGTGGGACTATATGAAGGGAACATCTATCCTACATCTGTATCCTCCAGAGACATACATCCAGTGATTTTCTTGAAGAACTACCCGTTTAGCTTCATAATTCCCATGTAGGGTCAACAATGGACAAATCCATGAGTGTGAGAACAAAAACTCACATTGCCCACTCTATCTAGCTGATCCAAGCCATATTTCACATTCCATCCCAGACACTATATTTTTGCCATTTGTGTACATGGTTCTCTATTCCTGGCCCCCCTTTCTTTATTCCTCTTCCTCTGGGAACTATAATCAAATCAACATTGTCATGACTACTGGAAGTTTATGTAAATCGACTCCCCTATGGTTCCACTTACCATTCTTGTAACTTTCCAAATCCCTATTAAAAGCTAAGTACTTTTGGGGTGGCCAGGTAGCACAGCGAGTAAGAGCACTGGCCCCAGAGTCGGGATGACCTGGGATCGAATCCGGGCTCTGATACTTAGCACCACACCCAGAAATAACTAGCCTTGTATCCTTAAGCAAGTTACTTAGCCCCAAAAACTAAAAAAAAAAAAAAAAATCTAAGTACTTTCAGGGTAGGAATGGTCTTGCTTTTATGTTTCTGTCCTAAGCACAATAGCACTGTGCTTTGCCCATAGCCCTAAGTGTTCTTTCTCTCTTTCTTTTTTTTTTTCTTCCTTCCTTCCTTTCCTTTCTTCTCTTTCTTTTATTCATTCAACAGGATATGGAGTAATGCCAAAAGAAAAATCACCTAGAATTTGGGTGTATATCTGAAGCACTATTTCTTTAGTGAAAAAAATATTTTTCCTCTCATATGTGTGACATACCACTTGTTTGGGATATTCAATATTCTTCAGTTTAGGGCAACATTTCATCCCCTCCCCAGAAACACCTCTATGCTACTATAAGTCAAAGGCATAATGTGATTTACTTAATTTTTGCTATATAAAGAGATCTCTTCCTCTTAGAAATGAACTGAGACAGAAAGTGGTTAAGTAACACTTAAGATGATATAGCTATGTCTATAGAACATATGGTTATTATAGCTCAAAGGGGAACCAAACTAAATACAGTGGAATGCACAAAACCATTTAAATAAAATTAGAGATTTAATTTCAATAAACTGGCAAGGACCAATCAGAGATATATTCAAGCAGCAATTTATGATCTTCTGATCTCTATAGCTCTTAAACAGGGGAAGACAACCCAAAGTATCTGAAGTACTATGGCAAACTTCACTACTTCATTTTTAGAGTTATTTTCTTTCCTCATCTCTATTTTAACTTGGGTAGCAATGGTAGTTGTGGCAAGAGCCACTATTTGAAAAATATTATCTATGGTGCCAGAAAAAAAAAACAACAACCATGAGAAGACATTTATGAAATGATGGAAACTGAACTGAGCAGAACCATCTACATAGTAATAGCAACTTAGCAACTCTAACACAATTTCATCATAATTCCAAGACTCATTTTGAAATATGCTATCCACCTCCAGATAAAGAACTGATGGACTCAAGAGTACAGATTGAAACATTTTTTAAACCTTTCTTTGTCTTGCCTTTTATGGGGGCTCGGGTGGGGATGGCTAATGTGGACATTTGTTTTGCATGATTCAAATTTGTGATAGATTTCTTTTATCTTGACTTCTCTTAGGTGGGGAAGAAGAAAGGGGAAAGAGAATTTGGAACAACAACAACAACAACAAAAGAATAAAAAAGGCTCTGTGCTTTAAAAACAAAAACAATTCCCAGTAGCCCTCGTGGCCTCCTTTGCCAATGAAAAACAGACTAGTTTTTATTTACGATTATTTCCTTCATCACTAACATTCTTGAAAACCCCAAATAATTCAAATGAAACTTCACAAATATTTACCATGGTATGAAGGTCATACAGAGTCGTCAAAGGCTACACCTGTAGAACACAAATTGTGACAAATTTCAAGATGAAAAGGCTTCAAGTCAAGTCTTAGATACAGACTGAACCTGCTATCTAAGGATTAGTCGAGCTAAAGTCATAGAATATCAACACCAGGAGACAGGACTAACTAGGCGACGATATTTTTGGCTACAGTAAGCTATGCAACAAAGAAAAACACCAAATGGTCCTCAGTTCTATGTGTCCCATCTTCTATTTTTGTAGGAAGATTTGGTAAAATGGCTGAAAAAGTGGGAGATGGTGCTAAGGATCATATAGTTTTTAGATTGTTTATAAATATTAATTTGTTAGTAGCCTAATATGTTGACTCTGAAAAATGGGAACTGGATAACAGTAGTAACATTGATTCTGATTTGTTACTATTTCTTAGAAGCTTGAGTTGTTTTAAAAAAAGTTCCCATAATGGCCCAAAAAACTAAGAAAGTATTTCAGCCAACATGCCAAGTGGAGACAAGAGAGCCTGGAGCAATAAGCTTGAGAATATAATCTCATCTAAAGACATTGAAAAAAAAAACCCAAATGTGTTTTTTTTTTAATACTATTGCTCCCCCAATTCCACCCCAATCAGAAATCTACTTAAGGGAAAGCAATTCCACAGAACATTTGGCATGAGAGTAAAATAGTTGCCCAAAGAGTAGTAACAGATGAAATCTAGCAGATAACACATAGGCAAAAACAAAAAACAAACAGCTATACCAGAGTTCCTAAAGCAATCTATTATCACTAATATAAAAAATGGAGTTAAAATTTGGAATCTAACATACATGTTAGATCTTAAAGTGCTATATGAAGAGGTAAAATAATAGATGAAATCACAAAATGCAATTAGACTTGTACAATCAATACACTACTAGTGCTAGAAGTGTCTTAATTTTAAGGGTATTCAGGTATCAAAGAACAAAGACATTAAAAAAAAGCCCAATACATATAGCATAACCAAAAAAAAAAATCATCACTAAGACATCAGGAACCACTAATCCATAAACTTTTTCATTAAGCAGCTGAAGAAAGAAGGCCCCTCTGAGGTAGACACACAAGATGACATGTACCAGGGAAGTTGAACCACTGCCACTAATTCCCCTCAAAAACTGATGAAGACAGTGAAATCAGAAAGAGCTACCTCATCAGTGGAAACTATATCACAGTGCAGATGGATAATGAACTGGACCCAGAGCCAAATACAGGGGAGAAGGTAGGCTAACTAAAATGCATTTAGGAAATTATGCAACCTTTTCATTGCTCTGTGACATAAAAAGTTATCTTTTAAACACCAATTACTCTAGTAAAAAGAGAAGAATTATACAACATGAGAACCTATGGGGAGTGGGAGGAGAATAAATATTTATATACCATCTACTATGTGCCAGGTACTACACTAAGCACTTTTTACAAAATATCTCATTTAATACGCATAACAACATACCTATAACATATGTGCTATTATCCCCACTTTACAGTTAAGGAAACTGAGGCAAACAGAGCCTAAGTGATTTATCATAGTCACAAAGATAAGAAGTATCTATGGCAGATTTGAATTCAGATCTTCCAGTCTTTAGGCCCAGTGATCAATAAAGGGAAAAATCTACATGGATGAAATTACAGATTCATCAGAGTACTGAAGTAGCTTCTGGTGATTCTATGTGGCTGTGAATTATAGAACACCTTGTCTGAAGCATCAAAACTGGAAGTAACTCAAGTGGAGAGACTCATCACAGAGTTAAGGAAACTAGAGCTTATTTATTAATACTAACCAATAGCCTATTATTATCATTGATTAAATACTGATATTGACATTGTTTATTGAAATGAAGATGCACAAAGGATATGTAATGACTTCTGAAGCAAGGCAATCAAGAAAGTAATGGGATCAAGAATGAAATTAACTGTTAAAAATAACTGATATTTTTAAAATGCTTTAAGGCTTACAAAGTATGATACATACACGATTATAACTCTTTCTCACAAAATCCATCTAGACACATTACAGACATGATTCCAAATTTACAAATGAAAAAAGTGAAGAATTACTTTTCTGAGGCTACTGGGAAAGAAGAGAGAATATATGATGATGCTGAGTTTTGAGGAATGAAAGACAAGTTTGGTGTGTACCTATGTGATGGCCTCAATCATCTCAGGTAGGAGGAAAAATCATTTGCTGTATATGTGTTAGTGGAAGGGATCAGAAGTATTGTTAAGGCTAAGAAGAAAAGATTTGGAACATGAACATGGAATAAAGTAAAAAGTCTATAAGAGTAAAGCAGGGTCTCTGATCCAAATCTCCCCAGTTTACAAAGGCTTGGCATGAGATTATTAAGTATTTGCATATATTTGGTACACTATTAAAACCAAGTAGAAAAGGACTTTGGGGAATTTATATTCTAAATCAGTCAGTATAGAATGTGGATGAATCATTCTTTCCTTGTCCCTCAAAAAAGAAAAATCCCCAAACCCAACAAAGCTCCAGCAGATGGTAAGAAGGCAAAATTAATTAAGGCAACCTACTGAACCACATTCATTATTATTTTTGGCAAGGCAATTGTAGTTAAATGATTTGTCCAGAGTTACACAGCTAGAAAGTGTCAAGTGTCTGAGGCTAGATTTGAATACAGGTCCTCCTAACTCCAGGGTCGGTACTTTATCCATTGTGCCATCTAGCTGCCCCTACTATTTTCATTATTAACCAAGAATTTCCTGATTGGTTACTCATCTACCCAGCATTTAGCAACACTGCTCGTAGAAGGAAAAAAAAATACCATTCTCTTTTGTATCAACTATACAATTATGAGAAAGAGCACTAGATAATATACATTGTAAATATGCAAATTTTAATAAGAAATGCTTTCATATTGTACCACTAGTCTGAATTCAATGGTCTTTACAAACATTAATTCTTCAGAGTTCTATTAATTACTTAAAACCATTCTTCTTTTGAATAGGGAAAGTGGCTGGGGATGTCCTACAAATTTGGATTAACCTCTAGGATGTCTATCTTACTCTAAACACCAGCTTATGTTTTTTTTTTTTCAAATTTCTCATATATTATCTGAAATAATAAATTTAAAGGACATTCTTTAATTTTCTAGCTAAATTTGCAGATGAAGCAACATAGTAATATCAGAAAAGTATGTTCCTCAAGAATTTACCTCATAAGAAATTTACTTAACTGTTTATATCATTTGATATAGTGATCAAGGAGGTCAATTCCCATATATATCAAAATATTCCTAGTAGCATTTTTGAAATAGCAACAAATTGCAAACAAAGTAGGAATTCCTCAATTGGGGCAAAGTTGAAGAAATTGTGCTCTATGAATTACATAAAGCCATTTACACAATCAAAACTTAAAACTGCACTAAGTTTCTTGGGACTCCTTGCATAATGGAATTCTATTATGCTATAAGAAATGAAAAAAAAATGAATTTTAAAAAGCATGTATTAAGCACTATGTTCCAGGTACTGTGCTAAGTACTGGAGATACAAAATAAAATCAAATAAGATAGTCTCTTCCCTCAAACAAGCTTATATTCTCATGAGGGGTTGGAAGGAACAAGCATTTATTAAGAAACCACTATGTTTCTTGTAACCTTGAGCAAGTTACTTAACCCCAATTGCTTAAAAAAAAAAAAAAAGAAACCACTATGTATCAGTGCTGTGCTAAGCACTTTAAAAATATCACATTTTATCCTCATAACAATCCAGGGAAATAGTTGCTATTATTATTATTATTCCTATTTTGCAGTAAACTGAGGCAGACAAAGGGGTTAAGTGACTTGCCCAGGGTCACAAAGCTAAGCCTGGATTTGAACTCAGGTTTTCCTGATTTTAGGGGAGTATTCTAACCACTGAACTACCTATATAAAGGAGAGCAAGAAATTCTGAATAAAATGATGAAAAATAGAAAATATAGAACCAAGAGAACAATATACAGAAATACTACAGTACTGTGATACACATTCAAATTGTAGACTATAGATGCTCAGACAAGGTCACTGTGTTTCTTGGTTTTGATGAATTATTTTTCTTTATTACACGGAGTTATATAGGAAGAAGGAAAGGATTACTGGGATGTGGGAACAGTATAAAAAAACATTAATTAAAAAAAAAAGAAATCTAACTCATAAAATTAGCTCAAATTGGCTTTGCTAAGAATACCTTCAAAGAGTCCAAAGGCTGACAGCACACATAAGGAAGATGATAAATTTTATAGTGCCTAGTAGCTGCCCTGTGTACACAGAGAGTTAGACCAACATTCTTAAAATTTTGTTTCCTATTAATGATTTAACAGAAACTATGAGAAAATAGAACACAGATGCATTCCAATTCAAATCTGAGAAGTCCTGAAAATATCAGTTAATAAGAAATATATCATAGGACCTTGTACTGAATCCATCTACAACATAACATGTGCAGGAAATAAAATCAGATTCAACTTCAAAAAATACAAATAAATATAAAAGATGGAGCCCTGGTAAATATTTAATAGGTAAGAGAAAATGGAAAAAGCAGTAATCATTGTGGAGACAGAAAAATGATGGTAGACAGACATGGACTTAAAATAAGAAATTCCATTACTCATTCATATATTAGTACAATAGTGCACAGGCCTTTACCAGAGAGATCTGCATTGCTATGGCACAAGAAATAGCAAATGTGAAAGAGTGTCCCATTGATGAGCAAGCAGATTCTAAAGGGTGTGGAACAATGCACAAAGATTTAGGTTGTGGTGCAAGGGTTGTTAACTGACTGGTCTCACTTTAACAAAAAGGTATAACCTGCCAGATCTCTTTGCCCATTCAGATAATTATATATTGATTAACAGAGTAAGTGCCGCACTTAACTGGAACTCAGACATTTGACAATTTTAACCATCTGGAAAACTACCAAGAACCCATTGTGAGAAGTCATAGGAGAGGCTCAAACTGAAGTCTTAATGCCCATGTATTATGCTTTATAAAAGAATCCTTTCAGATCCCTCGAGAGTATACTTACTCTTATTTGATACACAATATTGATTTCCTCATTTTTTTCTGGAAAAAAAGCATAAGTAGTATGGTGGGAGATAGAAAGGGACTAAAAGGAGGGACACTTCCAAGTTGTAAGAGGAGGTGCCATGAACAGTAAGGAGGGACAGAGAAAGGATAGAAATAAGTACTAGAAAGGAATAGCAGTGTAAGAAAGTTCAGTAAAAGGGGCGGCCAGGTAGCACAGCGAGTAAGAGCACTGGCTCCAGTGTTGGAATGACCTGGAGATCGAATCCCGGGCTCAGACACTTAGCACCCACCCAGAAACACCTGGCCTTGTAACCTTGAGCAAGTTACTTAACCCCAATTGCTTAGGGGTGGCCAGATGGCTCAGTGAGTAAGAGCACCGGCTCCAGTGTCG
This sequence comes from Petaurus breviceps papuanus, assembly GCF_028583685.1. Classification (NCBI taxonomy): domain Eukaryota; kingdom Metazoa; phylum Chordata; class Mammalia; order Diprotodontia; family Petauridae; genus Petaurus; species Petaurus breviceps. Next base: position 6,665,922 of record NW_027187302.1, read on the forward strand.
GGATGACCTAGATCAAATCCGGGCTCAGATAGTCAGCACCACACCCAGGAATAACTGGCCGTGTAACCTTGAGCAAGTTACTTAACCCCGATTGCTTTGAATAAAAAAAAAAGAAGAAAGTTCAGTAAACCTAAAAACAACCATAAATGGCTAAGTGCATTAAGGAATCACAGATTTAGTGTTAGAATGGATAATAAAGGATATCTTAGTCTAATCACCTCACTTTATAGATAAAGAAACTAAGGTCTATAGAAGTTAAGTGAATTGCCCAAAGTAATATAGGTAATAAGTAGTAGAGCTTGGATATGAACCCAGGTCCTCTGAATCCAGATCCAGTACCCTTTCCAATATCCTGTACTGAGAGTACTGGAAGTATATAACAATTAAGAGTTCTTAATGATGTACTAGGTGACCCTAAGTTACCAAGGAAAAAATAATTTATGTTCAGTACTGTCTAAGAAGGCAGGAGAGTATGTAATATATTTAAGATTTTAAAACTCAAACATACTTAAATTATTTTTTTGTTAAAGTGTGCTTAAAAGAATAAACTTTAGGGGCGGCTAGGTGGCACAGTGAATAGAGCACTGGCCCTGGAGTCAGGAGGACCAAAGTTCAAATCTGGCCTCAGACACTTAACACTTACAAGTCACATGACCTTGGGCAAGTCACTTAACCCCATTGCCCAGCCTTCCCCCCTCAAGCAAAACAAAACAAGAATATGCTTCAATTATATGGGACAGTCAGTTATGTGGAAGAGCTAATTTCTAGGTATTCACAAAAAAAATTTATTTTTGAGGTATATTAACAAATAAAAAACTAGCTCTTTGAGGGGGAGGGGCAGCCAACAGGGCGACAGTCATATTATCTCACATCCAGAAAACTGGCAAAAATGACAAAAGATGGGAATAGTGAATGCTGGAGGGGTTGTGAATTGAGAGGCTAATATACTGTTACTTAAAATCTCATCTTCTACAAAAAGTATTCCTCAGCCACTTTTTATCCTAGTGCCTTTTGTATTTCCTATTTATCCTGGAAATTGTTTGTTTATTGTCTTCCCTATTAGACTGTGAGGTCCTTGAAGACAGGGGCTGTCTTTTGCCTCTTTTTGTATCCCCAGCCCTTAGCAAGTGCCTGCCACATAGCACTTAGTAAATATTTGATTGATTTAATAGCAGAGATGTGAATTTTGACACAATTCTGGAAACCAATTTGGAATTATGTTAAGAAAGTGAATAAAATGTCTTTATCCAAATATTACCATGAAGCATAAACACCAAGGTCAAATAGAGAAAGAAATGTCCAACATACTGTAATGGGAATGTAAATTTTTAAGATCTTCCCTGCCCCTACGCTTAAGCGCACCTGGAGCCTGTGGTGGGAGGCTTGTTTCTCAAGTGATACTTTGTGATTGGGCAGTGGGTCAAGAAGGTTCTCTGAGCCAGGAGAAGGCTATATAAGCCCTGATGTGAGGCTTTGCTTTGGGGCTCACTTTGAGAAGTGTTGTGTGATTTGACCAGATGAGACTCTGGGAAGCCGTTGTTGAGAGCCCCACGTTGTTGAGAACCCAGATGTTGATGCTTCCCTCTCTGGTAACTGTGATTTGGTGTGGATGCAATGGTTGGACAGTTTGGAAGCCTGTCTGCTTGATCTGTTTCTCTGTCTTGATAATTCTGTCTGTATACTCTGAAGTTCGGGGTGCTGATCTTTTTCCCCTGAACTAGGTAAACAATATATGTTGATTGAGTGAAGTAAACTTGTTAACCCTTTTTGAGTTGCTTTCTTTTAGAAAAGAAGATCTAAGAACCTGTGTTGGCAGTCACCCTGGGGATGCTGGGGTGCTTGCTGCTACATATACACAAAGTATTTATAGCAGCACTTTACATCACAGCAAAGGGTCAAAAATATTTATTGACTGAGGAATGGCTAAACAAATTATGATACAGGAATATAATAGAATACATGCTGCTATAAGAATTAATACTGTAAGAAACAATGAATATGAAACATTTGGGGAGACAGGGGAAACATAGGAATGGTTGCAAGTTGAAGAAGCAGAAAACAATATACACAATGATGACAATAATTTAAGTGGAAAGATCAACAATAATAAAAAGGAAATACTGTGTAATTGCAATGACCAAAGTTGGTCTCAAAGAATAGATATGAAAATGCACCTCCTCCCTTCTTTGAAGAGGTGGGTGATTATGAATATGGAACACTGCATATAGTATGGAACTTTGCTGAAGTGTTGCTTAGTTTTTTAAAACTTCTTGTGTTCTCTCTCATTCACTCCTGTTTCTCCTGCTCTCTCCTTCCTCTGCATAAGACATGAGGGAAGGAGAAGAAAGATATTGGGAATCTCAACAAATTAAAAAGATAATGCTGTGTAGAGAAGACAAGACAAAATAGAACAGTCAGAAGAAGTACAACTTAGCATCTCTTGGACTCAGCATGGTACAATCCTGATCCCCAGATAAGGAGGCAAATTGGACTTTGGCCTCAAAGGTGAGGGAAGGAACTTCAGCCTGGTTGCTCCTAACACAAACCCTGAAGGAATAGTGATTGGAGACTTGACCTCCAGGTAAACTGCAGGGCTCTAGCAAATTCTGATTTCAATCCTTGGAGGGGGGATCTGAGACTTAACCTTCAGGCAAGAAACAGCACGTTTATTCTGATCCCTAACATGAATGAACAAACAAAAAAAGATATGGGGGGCAGCTAGGTGGTGCAGTGAATAGAGCACTGGCCCTGAAGTCAGGAGGACCTGAGTTCAAATCTATCCTCAAACACTTGACACAGTTACTAGTTATGTGACGGTGGGCAAGTCACTTAACCCCCCACCCCCAAAAAAGATATAAGGCTGTATTGATTCCAGAGATGCTGAAGACACACCTAGAAGAAGAGAATAACTCAAAAATATCTACAAGCAAAGCCATAAAGAAAAATACAGCCTATCCACAAAATTATTTAGAATTTCTTTAAAAAATGATGCAAGTCATTAAAAGAATTAAAATATTATAACACAAAATGAGAAGGGAGGAGGAAAGAATGTTCCTAGTCTCTCCCCCATAGCTCTCACCGCCCCCCCCAAAAGAGAGTTATCCAAGTAATAGACTCCCTGAAAAGTAGAATAGACCAAACAAAAGTTAATGATTCTATGAGACAAGAAATACTAAAATAAAATCAAAATATTGGAAAAATAGAAAATATTAGGTATCTCATATTAACAACAACTGACTTCAAAAAAATCAAGCAGATAATTTCAAAATCATCATATACTACTTGAAAGTTATGATCAAAAAGGAGCTTGAATATCATATTTCAAGAAATTGTGAAAGAATATTGGCCAGATATATTAGAAGAGGGCAAAATAAAAAACAGAATCCATTAATCACTTCCGAAAAGACCCACCCCCACCCCCCAATGAAAACTCTCAGGCTTATCATAACAAAACAAACAAAATGAGCTTCTAAATAAAAGAAAACATACTAGAAGCAATCAGAAAGAAATGATTAAAGTAATGAGGAACCACAGGATCACAGAAGATTTAGCAGCTATCATTATAAAAGATCAGAGAACATGGAATGCAATATTCCAAAAGGTAAAAGATATAGGTATGCAACCAAGAATTATTTCCTATGGCTCACCCCTATATTACACCCCTCTCCATCACTCCACTGCTCAAGTGAGAACTTTGCCTCATATTCTACTGAAAAAAATTGAGGCCATTGGCTGAAAGCTCCCTCTTTTTTCCTCCTCCTCCTCTCACATCACCTAGGTACCTTATACTAATCTCTCCTCCTTTACCATTTCTCTCTAAATAGATGGTCCTTCTTGCCAAAGCCAACCCATTTAAATATACAAGCGATCCCACTACATTTTCATCTTCTCCAGCACACTGTCCCCTTTAACATCCCCATTGTCTCATTTACCTTCAATCTGTCCCTATCTACTGGCTTCTTCCTACTGTATACAAACATGTCCATGTCTCCCCATCATCACAACCCTTCATTTTATTCATCAATTCCCCTCTAGCTATTGTCCCATATGTCTTTTCCCTTCTGTCAATAATCTCCTTGAGAAGGCAGTCTATAACAGATACCTCTCTTCTTAATTTTATGTAGACTGCTTCTAATCTCATTATTCAGTCAAAATTATCTTTTCCAAAGTTAATAACAGTTCCTTATTTGAGATGTCTAATATCTTTTTCTCAATCAACATCCTTCTTGACCTCTTGGTTTGTCTCTTTGTTACAAGCATTTCCCCATTCCAGTCCACCCACCAGTCAGCTGTAAAAGTGATGCTTCTAAAAGCACAGTTCTGACCATGTCACCTCCACCCTGCTCAATAAACTCTAGTGACTCCCTATCATCTCTAGGATCAAATATAAAATCCTTGGTTTAACATTCAGAACCCTTCCATACCTTTTCTGTCTCCTTAACACCCGATACTACCACCACTCACTCTGCAATATACTGACTTTCTGGCTACTCCTTGAACAAGACACTTCATTTTCTCAGATCTAGGTATTTTCTCGTCCTGTCCTCAAAGCCTGAAATGCTTTCCCTCCTCATTCTTGCCTCCTGCCTTCAAGTCTCAGTTAAAATCACACTTTCCATACTAAATTTTTCCTGATTATTCTCAATATTAGTACTTACTTTGGAACATAGGAAGCACTTACCAAATGTTTACTGACTAATAGGAGTTCCCCATGCCACTGAAATTACAGAAATCTAGTCTCTATCTCTACAGAATCACAAATATTGAACTGGAAGGATTTCAGAGTCCAACCCCTTCATTTATGGATTTACTTATGTGTAACTAAAGCCCAGGGAGGTTAAGTGATTTGCCTGAAGTCACATATGGAGTAAGCATCAGACACAGTATTTGGAACCAGATATTCCAATGACCATTTCACTACTGTTTTTGCCTACACTGATCTTTACCCAAATGTTCTCTATAATGCTGGTTTTTTGTTTTCATTACATACATTACTCCCTCAATCCTTCCTCCTCACCACCTGCCATTACCTAATCATATATCTTCTAAAAAATAAAGTATCCATTTTAGAGTCATATTCCAGTCATGGCTCTTATCCTCCCAAGTCTCGGTCTTAGACATCTTAGGATGTCAAATTTACCTCCTTGCATTAGTGTCCAGTTCATTTGGTTATCCATAATTTGTGAATTTCTATAGACTTCTGAGGATATGAATGTTATTACTAGCTCTTTTCTTAGATTTTGTTCTCAATGCACTTCTGAAGATTTCAAATGATATTCTTCATACACAGTAGCTACTCTCTAAGGTATCTAGCTTCTTCCCCCTCTCTTTTCCATTTTAAATCCTTCTGATTAGATCTACAAGGAAAATGCAATCTTACAAGTTTTAAAGAGATGTGTTTCATCCATAGCCAGGAGGCTTTCATGTCTATATTTTAAGCCATATTCCAGAAATTTAACTCCCATTCTCAGATACTACTTTGTCAATTAGAAGTTCACCTCCTGTCTTTTTACAGATAAAGAATCTGAATCTCTGAGAAGTCAAATGCTTTTCCCAAGATTATATATATTCTCGGATACCATCTTCTTGACTAGCTGTTCATTTACTCTTTTTACAGGAAAGAGATGTTAAATACCTTTCCCAAGGTCACAGTTAGTGGAGCACTTGAGCAAGATCTCAGGCTTCTCTACTACAAGAAATTGTCTTCACATGAGAAACTGAAAAATATCTGTCTTATAAAAAGGTTAAGGAAAATCTTAGATGTTACTTTTCTCAGTGTTTACTTGCACAGGTTTACTAATAAAAAGAATAGATACTTTCTGATGTTTATCCTAATCTTGATTTTAAGTCATAGATCTTTGTTATGGTACCATAATTATGATACAAGGTGTTAAAATAGAAGCTTAAATTTCAAATGGTAAGCAAATGGATAATGGGAGAAATTAATCATTCTATTTTTTTTTTTAAAGCAATTGGGGTTAAGTAATTTGCTCAAGGTTACATGGCCAGTTATTTTGTGTGGGTGTTAAGTACCTGAGGCTGGAACCGACCCCGGGTCTCCCGACTTTGGGGCTGGCACTCTTACTCACTGCACCACCTGGCCGCCCCTAATCATTCCATTTTCATAAAATATTTTAGAAAAAAAGACAGTAAAGGTATGCCCTGTATCTCCTATAGAATATATTCAAGAATGTTCCTATACTAGAAAGTACACTCTGTGATAGTGTTCTATGTAAATTCTCTATCTCCCCAGGCCAATCAATGTCCTTAACACACAACAGGTACTTCATAATAAATGAATTTTGAAATGAAATGAATAGAAATGTATTATATGTTACACACACACATACATATGTTCTAATTCAGTTTAAGTACATATATATGCACACCTACTCTTTGTTTCAGCACAACTTCTTGCAATCTTGGTTCTTCATTAACAAACAACAACAAAAAGGAAACACTGTTCAATAGTTCACTCCTACTTTCCTGGACTACTGCAATAGCCTCTAAACAGGTCTTCTTGCATTTAGTCACTTCTTCTCCATACAACTGCCAAAGTGATATTCTTACAGTATACATTTAATGTTTCCCTTCTGCTTTCCCTAATGCTCCTTTGCCTTTTTGATAAAATACAAACTCCTCTGGCTTTTAAAGTACTTTATAATCCAACTCCAATCTACCTCTCTAGGCTGATTACATAGTGTTACCCTTCATGAATCCTATGACCCAGTCAAATTGGTCTATGTACCAATATACATATATAACATTCTATCTCCCACCTCCATGTTTTTGCACAGGCCATTCCCCACTGACCCTTACCCCCAATCCATTTCTTGGAACATTCTTCTTCCTCCTCACTTAAAATAATACCTCTTAGAATGCTTGGTTCCTTCAAGGCTCTGTTCAACTGTCACTTCACATTCAAGGCCTTTCTTGATATCCTGCCCTACTCTTGCTATTAGTATCAATCTAAATCATTGCCTATTTCTTTTAAATATGTTCCATATGTATTTATGTGAACACATTACACTTCCTCCAACCTCCCACCCTGAACTAGTAAAAATGTAAGCTCTTTGATAGCAGGGACTGTTTCACTTTTACATCTGCATCCCATTCTAGCACAGTGCCTAGAACACAGCACTTGATAAATGATTGCCAATTTATTGACTTTATGACTACTTTTTGTACAGGATACACTTCTGTGTTACTCTGCTGAATTCTGGTGCTTTACTCAGCACCATAAAGGCAAATATTACAGTGCTTGGGGGACATTACTGGTTTGGTTAAATCCATTCTATCTTCAATCGATCTCAATTAGGAGAATGAGATTCAGCTTAAAGTCTAATATTATTGAGGATTATAATCTCTTTAAACTCTTAAACCAAGTCACAGAAATAATATAGGAGAGGGATAGCAAGTTACAGTGAGTAAAGGTAGATACTTCTCAAATACATATATACAAAGATGATTAAAAAAAAAGAAAACATGCTTAGTGGTTTGAGGTACTTATGGTAAATTTATCCTTTCATATTTCCCATATGAAAGAAGAATAAAGAACAAATCTGAAGAACACAAAGACATGAATTCTAGGGCACTGTATGAAATAATTTACAGAAGAAATTACAAGGCATTGAATGACTCCAGTGTGGTAAGGAGGAGGACAAGATTATCATTAGATTCCCTGTTAAGATAATAACCTCCTTGAGAACAGGGTCTGTTTTTGTCTTTTTTTTTTTTTATATCCAATGCTTAACACATGTTAAGTAAGCAGTTAATAAATCTTCTATAGTAAACACTTAAATCCTCATTGACTGGACATGACCAAGTTTCTGCCAGTTCTTTGACCTCTAGAATGACAATATGCTTCTCAACTAATTGGTTAAATAATCCCTGATATATCATAAGAGATCTACTTATAAAGGAATGTTAAACTAAATTTAATAAGCATAAATATTAAAAAAACAAAAAATGCATTCATCGGAAAAAACAAAAAGCTAAATTTCACTGTTAAAAAAACAAACAAAAAGCAAAAATGTATCAATTGTAAAAAAAAAAAAACCACACCCAACAATCCTATATTTATCAAGATGAGCATAATACCTCACACAAAAATCTACCACTTTACTCAGAGTCAGATCCAAGTGAAATTTTATATTTTAAGCACAGGAACTAAAAAGAGCTAAATAAATTGAAGAGTTCCATGATTCTTGGACATGATATGTTTTTAATCTGTTAGTCTGCCAAATTTTTCTATTGGTAATGTAGCATGAGCAATTTTCTCACAGGAAATCTCCTCATATTTATAGCAAGTTAATTACTTTTTGAAGTGATTGTCATATGTATGTGGTGGTTTTAGGATCCAATTTTTTCAAAAGCTAGAAAATTAATTCATGCTTCATCACATGCATGCCTCGTGTTTGCAGAGATTAAAAGCTATGGCAAAGATCCATTACCATGAAATTTCTGAAATCTTTCCCCATTAGTCTACCATTAACTGAGAAATCCATTAATCTCTTTTTTATTTTGGAAACATAATCTACAAGTCAATGGATGTATCTGCAATGACAAATTCAATGCTCTAGCTAATTAAGGAGGGGGAGGGATGGGTCGGGAGATTCTGACGCCTAGATAGGGAAGTTTAGTATAAAATTGCAATTACAAAGTTTTTAGCAGGAAAATCCTTGAACATTCAGTAGCTTAGTAAGTTTAGCAAGATGTAAAAATTTCAGCCAGACAGAATGCACATTCAAGTCTTTCTCATGAGAGCAGGCAAGTGTTACTGGTTATAAGAAGCGAATGTCTACACTGGGCTTGTAACCAGTGAAAAGAATACATTGAACCATCTTTTCTTTACAGATGTTTTTAGTACCATGTCTTCTGAAAAGATAAACATGCTATCTGCTCCAAGTGTTTTCTCTTAAGAAGAAAATCAAAGTGATATTTTGCTACTACTTACAAGTCACTTCACTTCTGTGGCCCCTGATTTATTCCCTTTTAAGAGGAGGGGGCAAGGACTAGATCATCTCTATGGCCCTTCCAGCTCTAAATCCTATGGTCCTATGACTTTAGGGAATATTTATAGTTATCCTGGAAACTTTCAACTTAAAAATTAAAACTATGACAAATATTTCTCAAAATGCTTATCCAAAAGCTATAGTATGCAAGTATGATTTTTAAAACAATCAAAGCATGTATACAAGAAGATATTTAAAAAATAAATATTGCTTTGCAGAACCATTACAGTGCTTTGGCCTAAGGATGACCAAGAAGAAAAATTCCGGATTGTTGATATTGCTAATTTTAAAAACAATGGGAAATCACTGATTTCTTTTTCCAAAAGGAAATATTTTATCTTCATGATAATAGCTGGCATTTATATAAAATTTTAATATTTGCAAAGCACTTTACTAATATTATTTCATTTTATCTTCAGAACAAACCTGGGATGAGGCAATTGAAACAGAGAGAGAGGTAAAGTGACATGCCCAGGGTGACATAGCTTGTAAGTGTTTATCTTCCTGACTCCTGGTCCAGTACTCTATTCACTGAACCATTTATTTGCCTAGTGAATATGGTATATGATATAACGGGCAGCTATGCGGTATAGTGGATAGTGTGCAAAGCTTTAAGTCAGGTAAATTCATCTGGGCAAGTCACTTTAACCCTGTTTGTCTCAGTTTCCTCATCTGTAAAATAAGCTGAAGAAGGAAATGGCAAACCACTCCAGTATCTTTGCCAAGAAAACCCTAAATGGGGTCAAAAAGAGTTGGAAACAACTGAAAACAACAAATAAGTTATATAAAAGACATAACTATAATGTAATTGTGGTTTCCATAAGCTACAGGTCAATTAGTCTTCAACATTTATAGTCATACCTACTATAAGTACATTATTTTCTTTAACCAAGTCTAGTTAATTATATAGTATAATTTAATTATGAGAATTTGGATTCCTAATATAATTAAAGAACTCAAATTCTGATTTCATGATAAAAAGAGTACATACTAGAAACTCAGCTTTCTAGAGCTGAGATCAGAATGGGAGAGTTAAGATTTAAGCATTTTAATTATAATTAAAAATAAACTCTTGACAAAGTAAGTTCTATTATGGAAACTGCTAATTAGAATAAAAAAATACCACTTCTATGGGCTATTTAATGAGTCTTAGGTCATGTAGTAGGGACACTGTGCATTTATAATTTCAATTTCTGTTTGCATATTATTTTATAACAAGAAAAGAAATATTTAGTGAAAATAGTACTTTATTAAAGCAAGCTTTTATAAGATTATGACATTGGAAGCTTCCATCAACGTAATCATTACCATTTATTTTTAAAGCCCTTCATGCTATGTAAACAATCACAATTTTCAGTTAAATCACCTCCTAAAGCAGCTGGGAATACAATAACAATAGACACGGATTATCAAATGCACAATAAAATTCTATATTAAAACAAAGCCCCTAAAACCCCTTTTTTTTTCACTATTTCAAGCAATGACATCAATATGTTACTCAGACCATTAGTGCTGCTTTCAATACAGATCTTGCTCCTATCATGAAGGGGAATGGACCTTATGGAAAAGGGGCACTGTCACCTCCACTATGAACAATGATACCAACTGCCTCCATGGGACAGGCAAGTCAGAATAACTGAAGCAACAAGGTATCCTGATGGAGAGAGGATATAGCATGTGCCAGAAAGGTTAAAACAGGAGTGGGGAACCTGTGGCTTCAATGTCACATTTGGCTTTTTGCGTTCTTGGGTATAGCCTTTTGATTAAGTCCAAGTTTTACAGAACAAATCCTTTTATTAAGGGGATTTGTTTTGTGAAGTTTGGATTCAGTCAAAGAGTCACATTTTAGGTCCTGGAGGGCCACGTGTGGCTCAGGACCACAGGTCCCCCACCCCTGAGTCCTAGATTACCAAGAACTCTCAGATATTGGTGAACACAATTCAAGAGCCCAAGAACAGCAGTGTACTCTGGACTACCACCTTGGTTTCCATCTTGGACTTTTCAGCCATCACTGAGATTAGCAACCCTTATGGAGAAGGGATTCACCATCCTTACCACCATCATCACCAATAAACTGACTAATTACCAAAGGGTAGGATTTCCCAAACATTCAAATTCACCTCTCAACATATCTTCCAGGCATCTAGGTAATCTAGATATTAACAGTTAATGAAAATGATGATGATGAAGGGCAGCATATCATTGAACAGAAACCTGCCCCCAGAGTCAGAAAGTCATAGGCAAAAGCACCACTCTGACAAATGCTGACAGTGTGACAATGAGAAAAAGTCACTTAACCTCTCAGTGCCACAGGCAACTCTATAAGTTAAATAAAACTTGGTGATCCACATGAGTACAGAGAGTTTCTGAACCCGGAGTTCCCTATATCTATGAAATCACCAATACCACCACCACCATTTTTTTTTTTTTTGCTTTTTGGAGGGCACTTGGGGTTAAGTGACTTGCCCAAGGTCACACAGCTAGTTTTTGTGTTAGTGTCTGAGGCCGGACCTGAACTCAGGTCCTGCTGACTCCAGGGCCATTGCTCTATTCACTGCACCATCTACCCGCCCCTACCACCATTTTTTTTTTTAAAGCTACAATGACAAAGTGGATGAAGAGTAGCCTGTGGCATCAGGAAGACCTGACTTCAAGTGCCACTTCTGTCACATCCTGGCTATGTTAACCTTAGCCTTTCAGTACCCTAGGCTACTCTCTAAGCCTATAAATCACAAAAAAAAACCCCCACTAATCTGTTACTAATCTGTCTTGGTAGAGAGAATTTTTTCACTATGGGCTCCTTATTCTATAGCAACAATAAATTTCTCAAATTTATGAAGTTCTTTATAGTGTACAAAAGTACTATCATCCTATAGACCTCATGAGGTACATGGTATAACCAGTATCTCCTTTTACAAACTAGGAGATATTCACAGAGGTAAAGTGACACCCCCAAGGTTACACAGATAATAAATAGAAAAGCTAAATCACAAAATGAGATCTTCTATTTTAAATTTAATATTCTTTTTTTTTTTCCAAAGCAATTGGGGTTAAGTAACTTGCCCAAAGTTACACGGCCAGTTTTTTGTGTGGGGGTTAAGTATCTGAGGCCGGAACCAATCCCGGGTCCTCCCCACTCTGGGGCCGGAGCTCTTACTCACTAAATTTAATATTCTTTTGGGAGCAAAACTGGTAAAAAAAATAATTTCCCAGAAAAGTATTGATGATTGAGCAAATATTTAAACATGGATTATAACATATTTTCCCCCCTAGATAGAGGGATTGAGGTAGAGAAGATAAATGCTGTTAAAAACTTTTAGTTATCAGTGGCAGGATGAAAATTTAAGTTTTCAATGTCCAATGTGATATTTAAGTCATCAAATCCACCTTATACTTGTCTTTTCCAGAGTGAAATTTAATTGGGGAAATCAAAATAGTTCTATAAAAGCACTTGGACTTTCAGTACTATGATTTGGCCTTTGGACAATGATTGTATTTCTTGCCAACATATTACTTGGCAAACAAGGAGTAGAAATTTCAGAAATTAGCAAAGGGAGGTGGGAAAGAGGTCATCACTTGATGGCCTTTGTGTACTAGGCAGGAAATCAGATTAGAAACAGCAATTAATAGGTAGCCATATAGAATAAGAGATAAAAAAGCACAATAAAAGAAGGGAGTGAAGTGATGAAGGACCTTGAAGGTCACTGAGAGAAGTTCGAAACTATGGTTGGAGAAAATGTAAAGTTTTCAATAAGGAAGCAATATCCTAAGGATGAGTATAGAAAATGACAATTATGATGGTATTTGGAACTCACTGGAAGGGAAACTGGTAGTAGGTGGGAATAAGGAAACTCAAAAGTCAGGTATATGGACTTCACTTAGAATAAAAAACATAGGAATTCAGAACAGTAGTGCTTTGGGGTGGCCAGGTAGCACAGTGAGTAAGAGCACCAGCTCCAGTATCAGGATGACTTGGGGACTCAATCCTGGGCTCAGACACTTAGCACCCACCCAGAAACACCTGGCCATGTAACCTTGAGCAAGTTACTTAATCCCAATTGCTTAGCGGTGGCCAGGTGGCTCAGCAAGTAAGAGCACCAGCTCCAGTGTTGGGATGACCTGGAGATCAAATCCCGGGCTCAGACACTCAGCACCACACCCAGAAATAACTGGCCATTTAACCTTGAGCAAGTTACTTGACCCTGATTGCTTATTAAAAAAAAAAAAAACAGTAGTGCTTTGACTTTTTTACTTCCAAGCAAGGATTTTCCATATGTTCTCTTTTATTAACTAAATGTAATCAATATAAATGGTGCTCACAGACCAATTTTGATTTGTTTCCTGTGAAGAATAGAAATCAAAATTAAAGAAAAGGCTTATTAAAGATATGCAGAAACACAAAGTGAAGAATGAAGTATCACTGTTACATTAATAGAAGCAAAATTTTAGGGTAAAAAGTTCAGATAATATTATATGATTGCTTGGGTCAAGTGCTTTTGCAGAAAAAGCCAAATTCCATCCATGATCAACGACTTTCTCACAAAAGTGATAGTGTGACAGCAGCATTTACTGAAGCATCAATCAATATAGTAAACTAATTTGAAAATCATCAACAGAAGGCTTTACCCAAGCAGTAACTGCCATAGATAAGAATGACTAATAATTCATAATGGTAGAAAATATAGGCATAGAACGCTTCCTAAATAGGACATAATCACCACAGAAAATGTATGTGTGTATGTATGAGTGGATACACACATACATATACATGCCGCTCTATATAAAAATAAACTTCCAGTTTATTTTTTTCTATCAGATTTCCCTACTGCTCTGTGTGACACCACTTCATTCTAAAAATCACCATTTAGTGACATCAAGTACCTGTATCCCATGCAAATCACTTCCATTCATCCCTTTGCTAAACAACAGACTTCATCAAAATATCTCCCTGCTGATACTCAGTCACTGCCTTATATCCTCCTATTACTCTTGTGCTTTGCAACTAACCCACTCATCCTGAACCTTAAACATCTGTTCCTCCCCTCTGCAACTCTGCCATTATTTTTTTTGCAGCTAAAATCAGCCCTGAGTCATCAGAATGCCTCTCATTTATGCTGATATTGAAAACACCAACTTTTGTTCATTCCAGCCATGTTCATAACAGAACCTCGATTTTAATTTGTCATTATATTCAACAATAAATGTCTCCCATATTTCATGGGGAAATAACGGTAACAAAGAAAGCAAAAACCTATTTCATTTTTCTGAATCAATCAGATCTTTCTTTGAGGAAAATGCACAGGTGATTGCTGCATGTAACTGATTCCTGATAGCTTGCCCTTTTTGGAATAAGTAAAGGTTACCTCTGATGAATGATTCCAGAAATGAATGACACCATCTTTCTTTTCCCACAATCTCTTGGATGCTGAAAAGTGACTGTCTGATAAAGATTCAAGATGTTTTATACATAAGGATACTCTGGACTAAATAACTTTCTTAACATATTCCAGTTCTATGATCTGATGAAAATGATCTTAATAAAAAGAAAATAAATAATAATGATCCTGTCAGACCTACTAAAGCAGAAGCAGCTGGCAAATAAAAATGATGACATACTCTAATAGAGAAATCTTGAAACTGAGACTCTGGAGAATATAAATGAAAATACTTCATATTCATATTCACGCATACATACATTTTATACAAGGTTTACATTCCTAGTACAAGAACTAAGATTTTTTTTTTGGTTAACAATTAACAAATGTAAACAAATGACCAATTAAGAGATGTTGGATAATAATTTTTAAATTTTTAGCCCCCTTTCCTTCTTTTAGTTCAATAGATCTTGCAACTTGTGGGTTCTAATGCCTCTTCTTCAACCAAATTCCATATATTTTTAATTAAAGCATTTTTACTTTACATGTCTTAGTTTCTTCATTTCTATTATGTAAATTCTGGAACTAATACTGACCTACTCTACCAGAAAGGGCTTTCAGATATAGGTGTAAACAATATAAGAAAGTGAAATGAAATGGTTTTTAACTGGTATGTACTGAATGAATATAAGTTTGGCATTAATTCTGATTTCTAGAGATGAAAATAAGTAATTTTGTGTGGGAATCTTCATAATTTTATCTTAATCAAAAGGTTAGAATAGAATCATTTTTATACTTCATGTTAAAGATCATTTAAGTCAAAATATAGAGGGAAAAGATGTTATTTCCAGATATACAAAATAAATAACATGACAATAGAGTTGTGATTAAAATGGAAAGTCAAGTTGCAGCTTATAGATATAAAAAATTTAAATGTTCTTCTGTCTCATTTGATGTTTCTCAAAATCTATTTTCTTTGACAAAAAAATGCTTTTTGTGTTACGCTAATTTACCACTTCCCAACTTGTGGGCATAGTCTAAACCTTGAAAGTAAATGGGGTCTAGAATTTGAAATACTGCAATAGTTAAATGATCATTTTAAATTCTGTACTACTTTCCCTCCAATCCTTGGCCCAATTTGAATGCCATTTCCAATGTGAATGTAAAAAACCCCTTACCTTACCTTACCTTTCCAGGAGCTCATATAGCATTTTATAATTCTTTAAAAAACATATCATGTAATTTTGTGTTTTATAATTACCTTGTGTCAATGTCTTATCCCTTTAGACTGAATATGTGTTACTTAAATTTTCTATCTCCCACAGTGTATGGCACAATTCTCTTCACATAGTAAGTGTTAATATTTTTTTGAATTATTGAAACATTAAAAATATTTCTGTAATTATTGGAATTTAACCTTAACTAAGAGAATGCTTATTAAGCCATGTAGTCATCTAATAAAATAACTTGTTTTTCTATTATTATTAACATATAAGCCAATAAAATTAACCTAACTTATTCTAAAGTCTAAAATTATGTGCTATTATTTTGGTAGATGAAACTATAATCTGTGTAGGCATTCTCTGGATAGTATAGCATTCATCAAAAATTGGTAAAATGATGATGAATTTAGGACTTAATGTTAGTTTCATGGATGAGACTGAGATACAACTATAGCTAAATGTTATCACGAAATTATCTCAAAATCCAACATTTTTCAAAATGCAATGTATTCTATATGTAACTTTTAAGATCACAGGGATCATTGATCTAGAGTTGGAAAGAATTTTGGAGCCCATAAAGTCCAAACTCATTTTAAATATAAAGAAGGGCAAAGGGAATATAAAAAGGTCAAAGGAAATTAAAGTGATCTGCCCAACAACACAATAGTGTCAAAGGAAGGATTTTAACCTTACTCTAGAACCAGTGCTTTTCCCACTGTGCCATAATGGTTTATCTGCAAGGTACAGGAATGGAATTTTTTAATTTGAAGGAAACTGGGTATATAGCTACCTCAATGTTGTTTAAATAGCTGTTAAAATATTACTATGCTATCTCATCATTTTGAGCTATTATGTTTACTTTAAAATATTTCCTTCACTACAATTCTGAAGAAGAAATGTCAGATTTATCACCCTCCTTCTCTATTACTGACCCTATCCCTGCCAATGAATATGTGACCCTGGAACCTACAGTTTATCTTCTCTGGCCCTCAGTGTTCTCATCTTTAAAATGAAGGCCTTTGATGGAATATTTCCTAAAGTTCTTTCTAATTTTAACATTACAAGATTTTATCCCCACCCCCACTCTCAACCCCCCCCATCCCCCCCCCCCCCCCCCCCCCCTCCCCCCCCCCCATTACAGGCTGCCATTACTAAGGGAGCAGTCTGAACTGTGAAGGCCCTCAAGGAGTTGCCATTTGAATATTTTATACAATAAATTCTGGCAGTGTTTACTGACTTGAATTACCCAGAGAGTACTTATTTACTACTCCTCTTGCTTTGGGGAAAAACAAAAGTTAAGGTAGTTCCCTTTTGGGACTTTTCCAAATAATTATATGATTTTCACAACTGGCAGCACAGAGGGACAGACACTGTTTTGAGGATTTCCCTGACATAACCTGAAACCATGGTAATAGTATATTTGAAGAGTCTTTTCTCTACATCTCTGAAGGTTTTTTTGAGACTGAATTAGGATACAGGGGACAACTGAGGCATTCTTTTTTATTCTTGTCACAGTTCAAAAGGGAATAGTTTTTCTCGTAGTTTAGTCTGGGCTAGATACAGTACTAGGATCATTAAACAACTATTTTGGCCAAAGCAGTTTCATAGATGATCTTACTATATTTAAATAATTATTAGTGCCCTCTAGAATTCTCATTATCTAGAGAATTGATAACAACCAAAGAGTTTATCAAATCAGAAATAGTGTTCTTACCAACTACCAGGTTAATGCTTTCCTAGCATCACATAATTGCTCTCTTTTCTTTTAAAAAAAAGCAAAATATTGGTGGAAAAGGAGAAATGCTATCCATAAATGCATGTTTTCCTTTCCTAAATACATCCATGGAGTTGGAGGGGAAAGTAAGGGAAGAGAAAGAAAAGAGATAATAGGGAGAGGAAAAGCAGGAGAGGCAGGTGGGCAAACTTGTATTCTGATTGACTGCTAAGCAAATATTTGTTAGCATAAATTTATTTTCCTAGGCCCTAAAATAGGCCTGATTAAAACTGACCTTATAAAAATACTGGATGATATATACTATCATTAGTATTTACTATAAGAGATCACTTCCAAGGGCTTTTACAACAACAATCAGTGAAGTTTCAACTAAATCAGACTTCTAGTCTCTTTTGAGCAAGACTATATTTTAGTAATATATTAGAAAAAGTTCCCAGGGATGGCCAGGTAGCACAGCAAGTAAGAAGCACCAGCCCCAGAGTCAGGATAACCTGGGATCTAATCCGGGCTCAGACACTTAGCACCCACCCAGAAACACCTGGGCCTGTAACCTTGAGCAAACCTGATTGCTAAAAAAAAAGTTCCCAGAGTTAAATGCCCTCAAAGCTGACTACAGATAAAATTCTAATGATACACTATAGATTATTTGTATCAAAATTCTGGATCAGTAAAAGGTGCTGAATTATATTTAAGCAAAGTTATGTATCTGAACACAATTTGATGAGAAATTTACATTGAAAAATGCTTTTAATGGAATATCTCATTAAGTCATATCTTTAAAAAATGGGTAAAATCAGATATCAGCTAGGAAACTGAATTAGTTTATAGGTGTTCTTCTTAATGTAGTATTTCACCACATTAAGATTAGCAAGAATATAACCATTGGGGATATCTGTCACATTGTAGTGGCAATAATTCTGCTTCAAAAAGTCCAAGTGTAAAAATGGAAGGTGGCAGTAATAGAGTATGCCATCTGTATCCTTTTAATGCTAGATAATTTATTAGCAAATATCACAATGCTTTAGTGGATATTTTTGTTTGTTTGACTAAATAATATCATAATCACATGAGGGCAAGACATTGTGCCTTCTGTTAGGAATACTAAGTCCTTGCTCTCAAGAAACTTATCTTTTGTGGGTTGGATGAATATGTGATTATAATACTCAGTAGGGAGTAAGGGAGGCAAGAGGTACAGGACAACCAGAAGGAGAGAACATTTTTGATTCCCACAATCAGGGAAAACAATACTGTAAAGGTAAAGAAACACCTGAACTAAACCCTGAAGAAAGGATTCTGAAATGAAGCAAAGAGGACACAATGCATTTTAGACATAAATGCATTTAGACATGCAATGGGTATGAATACATAGAGGTGAGATATAATACAACAAATTTCAGAAAAAGCTAGTAGTCAGGTTTGGCTGGAATATGAGTGTCTACAAAAAACATATATGAAATAAGGAAGAAAAGGTTCTCTTTAAGTAAGTCTGAATTTTTTGCAGAGGGCAGGGTCAGAGGCAGGGAAGAGAATGATATGGCCTGATCTGTCTTCAGAACATTATTTTTTTTTTCATCTGTGTGACATGAATGAGGTAGAGGAGAGAAGAGTCAGGAAAACAAATTCAGAAACTATTAAAATACTTCAAGGTGAGAATTAATGAGGGTTTAAACTAGGGTTCTTAATGCTTGCGTACGTGTGCGTGCATGTGTGCATGTATGTGTATGTGTGTGTTTCTATGTGTGATGGACCCTTTGACAGTACGATAAAGCCTATGGACTCCTCAAAACAATGTTCTAAAGTATATAAAATAAAATATATAGGATTAGAAAGGAAACCAGTTATAGTGAAATACATTTAAGAAAATATGTTTTAAGAGTTCATGAAACCTAGGTTAAGAATCTCTGGTTTAAACAATGGTAGTAGTAGTCTGAGAGTAGTGAAGGGGAAGGATGTCATAGATACTGTGGCAATAGAACTGATAGGCCCTGATAATTGACCAACTGTAGGGGATGAGGGAAATTTCAAAGAATCTCACCCCAACCTCAATTACATAAAAAGATTATTCTGAGGTTTCAAGATCAGATGCCTGTGAAGATAGTAGTGTTATCGTCAACAGAAACAGAGAAGCTGGGAGAACACATGGATTTAGAGGGAGAGATGATGAGTTCATTTTTTTTTTACATGTTTACTGGATATCCAGGAGGCTGGTAAGGTGGGACTGGAGTTCAGTGTAGAAATTAGGGCTTGACATATAGATGTAGGAGTCATTTGCATATTAACATGATTATTTTTAGGTACCTATAGCTAGCATGTATGCAGCATTTTGAAGCTTACAAAGAGGTTACATATATTATTTTATTTGATCCTTATAACAACCCTATGAGGTAAGTACTATTATTTTTTCCATTTTACAGATGAGGAAGCTAATTCTGAGCAATCAAATGACTTGCCCACAAGGCTATTAAGTGTGTGAGACAGAATTTAAGCATTTTCTTCATTTCTGGTACCCCCTATATCACCAAGCTGCCTCAAAAATAGTCTACCACATCAAATTCCTTTCTTAACTCTTTAGTCCTCCTCACCAGTTCTCTTCTATTCTATTTCCTTCACTCTGTCCCAAGCATCACAGAATCTCAGAAGAGTAAAGGACTTTAGAATTAGTCAGTCTAACTCCTAAATAAGACACAATCATCTCCTTTCTCTTTCTATCCTAATTACATGACAAACAAAACATACAAGGAGACTGAAAGTAAATAAATTTTCAAACAGGAAAAATAAAACTCCAAAGAAACCAAGTTATACTTAAACAAATATAAAGTTATCCCAATATATGGTGAAGCAAGTTAAGTGGAAAGATGTTGCCTAGGATATACATATAAGATTAGTTCACATTATAGTTTTTAAGGCTCAGTGTCCCTACTATCCTCTCATGTTCTCTCTCCTTTATTTTTCTTTGTATCTTTCCTTTTCTAGTCATCCTTCTTTCTACTGTACCTTTCTACACCCTCCTCCTTAATCCCTATAAACTTATACTAAGATAGTGTAAGAAACTCAGTTATGCATCCCTCAATATCAGTTATGTCATATAGGGTGAGTGAAGTTCCTACTATATTCTGAGTCAGATATCTTACAATAAGGGCAGATTAAATGTCTTAAGAGCCTGTGTCTATTCCTAGTGCTGGTTTCTGAGAGGCGTCAGTCAATAATACATTACCTCTATTCTTCAGGGTTTTTTTTTTTTCAATTTTCTATCCAAATTATTTCTGTCTAATGGTACTAATACATCTATTTCTCTTTAAATTCTTGACAATGGACTAGAGCAGTGCTGTCAGATTCAAACAGAAACAGATCCCTGAAGACTGCATATTAACTTAGAGAATCACAAATTAAGGAAGGTATAAGCAGTCTGTGGCCAACTTTGACCCCTCTGGACTAGAATATACAGCAATAATGATTGCACTATCCTGCTCCCCCTACCCCCAAAGGCATTTTATACAAGTGATAGCCAAATTGTTCCTATTTGGCGTCACACAAATTGTCCAGCAAAATATCAAAATACTCCAAATAGATAAGTGGTCAAATGATATGAATGGCTGACAAAAGAAGAAATACAAACCATTAACAACAGTGTGAAAGAAGCCTTCAAATCATTAATAAATGAAACGTCAATAAAAAAATCCTTAAGTTTCACATCACACTCAGCAAACTGGCCAAGATGGCAATATTCTCTATAGAAGGAGCTGTAAAAAGACAGGCATACTACTGTATTGGTGGAGCTATAAATTAATACATCATTCTGGAAAGTAATTTGAAATTATGCAAACCAAGTGGCTGAAATGTCCATAACTTTTCACCCATTGATTCTACTGCTAGTCACATACCAACCACAAGAAGGTAATTAAAAAAAAATAAAATAAAGGCTCCACATACACCAGAGTATTTATAGTGGCATCTTTTTGATGGTGGCAAAGAATGAAGGAGGGATAGCTAGGTCACATAGTGGATACAGTGTGAGCCTAGAGTCAGGAAGATTCATGTTCTGGAGTTCGAATCTGGCCTCAGACACTTATTAGCTGTGTGACCCTGGGCAAGTCATTTAATCCTGTTTGTCTCAGTTTTTTCATATGCAAAATGAACTGGAGAAGGAAATGGCAAACCACTCTAGTATCTTCATCAAGAAAACCCCAGGGGAGGCTAGGTGGTACAGTGAATAGAGCATTGGCACTGGAGTCAGGAGGACCTGAGTTCAAATGTGGCCTCAGACACAACATATAAACTAGTCTTATAACCTTGGGCAAGTCACTTAACCCCAACTGCCCTACAAAAAGCAAAAACAAACAAAAAAAAACCCAGATAGGGTCACAAAGAGTCCAACACAACTGAAAAAAAATGACTGAACAACAGAAAGAATAGAGAAAGGAGGGAGAAATGGAAGTCCACTGAATAGGGAATATCTAAACAGATTGTACTACTTGAACACAATGGAATATTATAATTACACAAGAAATGGCAAACACAGAGAAACATGAAAAGACTTATTTGAACCGATGCAAACTCAATTAAGCAGAGCCAAGAAAACTATGCAAAATGATTACAACAATGTAAAGGGAAAGAATAACCCCCATAAAATGAATGCTGTAAAGTTACAAAGAACAGGCTTGGTTCCAAAGAACAGATATGAAAGGATAGCTCCACTAAGTCTTGCAGATGCAGGATGTTCGTGAGTCTGAACCATTCTATATATTGTCACATTAAAAAATATATATTTGGTTTTTCTCATTTCTTTTCTTCCTTTAAAAAAATTCCCTATAAGGAGTGGATTTCTGGGAGGAAAAAGGATGAGAGATACAAGGAAAAATTAAAAAGCAAAAGTTAATGATAAAAAATATTTTTTTAAAGCAAATGTATCAAAATACAAAACTCTTGTTTTCCATGATCAATCATCCAAGAGTTACAAATCTTGTATATCAGCCATGAGGGCAACTTGGTGGTGTAATGAAAAGAGTGCTAGGTCTGGAGTCAGGAAGACTCATCTTCCTGAATTCAACTATAGCATCAGACATTTACATGTTGTATAATCCTGGGAAAGTCACTTAATCCTTTTTGCCTCAGTTTCTTCATTTGTAAAATGAGCTGGAGAAGGAAATGGCAAACAACTAGAGTATCTTTTCCAAGAAAACCTCACTTGGGGTCATAAAGAATCAGAGAAACAACAGAACAACAGCATATAACAATAATTATTCTTTAATAACTGGCCAAGCCATTTTTTAAAAAAAGGTTTTCATTCACCAAAGAAATATCATTAGCATAAGACTATACTGTATTACAAGTTTTCTTCAAATAGAAAGCTCCCAACTAAAACATTAATCCTTATAATTTACATTGATTACATAGTTTTCTAGATCAAGAACTTTTTAAGATGATACATGAAAATCTGTTTTTGGTACATCGTAGAAGCCTAAAGGGAAAACATGTTCAATGCTTGTATTTTGGAATTTGAAAAAATAAAAACCTGAGAGGATCAATTTGATGAATTTTCAAAAATGACTTTAAATGATAAGTATTTCCTTGACTCTGTTACTTAGCATTATGAATGCACATGGCAATCATGGGTATGTGATTATGACTAATGTTCCCTCATAAATGGCGGTTGGAATGGACAACACCAGGCATTAAGAGTTATAGATTTGGCTCTCCTAATCTTAACATACAGTATGAAAGATTTAAAAAATTATAATATTCCTTACTTTTCTCATATAACCATTACAGAGCCCTTGTAAAATACATAATTTTTTAACATGATCTGCAGTGCCAAACTCAGAACTTGGACCTGACTCTGACTTAGAATGCTTTTTGGTCTGTTATGGTTGGAAGAGGCAAACTAATACACAACGCTGTAGGGAAGGAATGCCTGTGTCTTTCCATAACAACCTCTGATTTATTAAAAGCAGAGTTGACAAGTTTTAATCTCCCTTGGTTAGATGGATTCAGGCTGCCATGCAGAGCCTTGAGGATTAGACAGTATGGGAACAGCCTTATGATGTTTTTAATAAAAATGCTAAAGGGTCTAAGAAAATAAAACTAACATTGGACAGACAGTACATGCTAAATATTCAGAATTAATTAAAATTGTTTATATATATATGCATACATGAAGCAGATGAATTAAAAACTAATATATTTACATTTAAATAAAATTTTAAATCTTTTATCAAGTATTTCCACATAACTGGGATTTGTGGCATTCTAGATTTCTAAGTAACATGAAACAAAAAATCTAATCCAAAAAGCATTTAAAAGCATGTACTATGTTTGAGCTACTGTGCTAGAGACTGGGAATGGAAAGACAAAATGAAATCAAATCTTTGCTCTAAAGGATTTTGTAGTCTACTGGGAGATACAGGGAACAGAAAAGGTAAAAAAAAAAACAAAACAACCAAACAAAAAAACCCAAACAAGTAAAAGGGATCATTTGAGGAGGGAAAAAAGAGTAACAATGAAAAGGATAGAAAAAGGCTTCCAGAAAGAGGTGGTACTAGAGCTGAATCATGAAGGAAGCTGGAATGGGGACAGACAATAAACAAATACTTACATACAAACATAATATATCGGGGATGAATGAGGGCAAGGCTCAGAGGGAAGCCATGGAGAATAAAGAGAACTGGGAAAGGGTTCTGCAGAAGCTGGTACGTTAGCTGAGATCTGAAAGAATTCAGGGAAACTAGAAGGCAGAGATGAAGAGAGAGAGTGTTTCAGTCTGGGGGTCAGCCAGTGAAAATGACTAGAGTCAAGAGATGGAGTTTTGTGTGCAAGGAAGAGCAAGGAGATCGTTGTCATTAGAACTGAGTATTTGCAGTGGAGTAAGGAACACTGGAAAAGTAAGAAGGGGCTCAATCATGAAGGGCTTTAAAAGTAAAACAAATAACTGCTGAGTAATTGTTAGTGATACTTTTTTAATTAAAGAGAATGGGAGATGACAAATGTCAAGAAAGTAAGGAACTAGTCAGAAAACTATATGAAACAGCTTGATTTTGATCCCTATAACAAGTCTAGAATGGACTATTAAACAAAAAATTTACAAGCATACAGAAAAGGAAAAGATGATTAGAAAACACAAATAGCATATTTCATAAAAAAACTGATCATGCTAAACCTACTTTATTTCTGTTTTTGACAAGTTTACTAAACTGGTAGATCATGGAAATGTTGCAGATATAGTTTAAGCATTTTATGAAGTATCACTTTTTATACTGGAGAAAGTGATACGATCTTGATAATAATACAGTTAGATGGAATTCAGAACTACCAAACATTAATGATTCTATGACGACTTGGAAAGACGTTCACAGTGAAATGCCCCAGGAATCTCTGCTTAAGCCCTATGTCTAGCACATAGTAAACATTTATTGTTGCTCACTCATGTCTAACTCTTCATACCATTTGGGTCTTTCTTAGCAAATATACTGGAATGGACGGCCATTTCCTTCCTCAGTAAATCAAGGCAAAAAGTAAGTAACTTGCCCAGAGTCACAGAGTTAGTGAGTATCTGAGGTTACATTTGAACTCAGGTCTTTGTGATGCCAGGCCTAGATCTCTCTCTCCCTCCACTAAGCCACCTAGTTGCCTCACAATCATTTAATAAATATTTATTGATTGATCAACATTTTCATCAACAACTTAAAGGCATAAATTGCACACTTATCTAACTTTCAGATAATACTGGCAAGGATAGTTAAAATAGTACAGATTCAAAAATATTTTGATAGACTAGAATAGAGGTTGGTAAACTGTAGCCTGTGGGCCAAATTCAGCCTATTACATGTTTCTACATGGCCAGCAAGTAAAGAAGAGTTTTGTAAAATGTAAAAACTGGCCCTACAAAACAGATATAGGGGCTGGATTTAGCCTGTAAGTAATAGTTTGCCAAATCCTGGACTTTGCCACTGTGTAGGATTTAATCTGTTAAAATTTACTAGAGACAAGTGTCATAAAAAAAGAAGGATGAGTATCAAAGAGGGATTCATAACCTTGGCATTACACTCAACTCCATACATTCAATCAGTTGCCAAGTCTTGTCTATTCTGTCTTCACAACATCCTAATATTTCTTATCACAAGGCCACTGCTCTAGTTGAGGCCCTTATCGTATCTCCCCTGGACTACTATAAGAGCTTCTTTAATCAGTTCCCCAGTCTCAAATTTCTTTCCTCTCTTATCCACTCTCTACACAGCTGCCAAAGAGGTTTTCCTAAAATGTAGGTCTTATCCTGTCTCTCCTCTGCTCAATAAACTCCAGTGGCTCTGTATTATCTTAGAATTAAATATAAATATGTCACTTTGGTTTTGAAAGCCCTTTATGGGCTAGCACCAATCCACCGTTAGCCTTATTGCTTATCTTCACACACAACACTCCATCTCTCATCTTTGTTTTTTTTTGCACTTGCCCCTGCTGGATTATCTCCCTCTTCACTTCCTCTTTTTGGAATGACTTGTTTTAAAGGAAACAAGTTTCCTTTAAAACTTAGCTCAAGAGTTACCTTGTACCACTCCTTATGCCCCAAGCTGCTAATGTCTTTCTGATCAAAATTACCTTATATTTATTTTGTATATGTTTACATATGTACATGCTTTCCTCCTACTCCCAACAAAAAGTAAACTCCTTAAGAGTAGGGGATTTTATTTTTTCTATTTTTTCCCTAGTGCTTATTAGCACAGTTCTTATTTATTGAGGGTCATTTTGTGGGACTGTGAGAAACAGGGAATTTTCACTCTGAAAATTTTCTTATATTGATGTGTTTTCACTCACAAACCACCTTGGTTACCTAAGTTTTCTAACAGGAAGAAAGGTGGCTTATATTTCATAATATAGGCTTATATACTTTTGAGGTTCTATTGTCTAGTGTCATTTGAGTATCAAAGAGGGATTCAAAACCTTGGCATTCCCTTTCACCATTTCACATGATGATATGCTTTACCCAGATTTGGGGATAAAAAGGAATTTTCCTATCATGGAAATCAATGGTTCATGAGAATGCCTCATGAAATTCTATGATAGATGGCTGGCACCTCTCATATAGGATGAATATTAATTAACTTATTAAAATATAAACTGTTTTATAATATAAATAATTAATCTTTATTAAGCTGCCTATTTATGGAATAAAAGACAAAGTGAAATTTATCATTAACAGAAAATGAAAGATTTCTCCCCACTACCCCCGCCAAGATTCATTATCACTTTGTAATGGAGAAAACCCAGTATTTTGACAGTTTTTTTTCCTTCCCAGAAGCAAGTGAAGATTGAAATGTAAAATCTTGAACCTAATAAATGTTTTGTGCTAACTACCCTTCTGATCTTGGTTTCCTTCACTGACAATAGTTTAAAATCATTTCAGAATATTCTTCAAACCCCCTTTCATTTGTACTTTAAGTCTTATTCAAAAATTATTTCACAGAATAATGAACTTCCAACAGTTCTGACATATATAGGAGAAAAGAAATTAAAACAGCATTATGAACCATTTTAAACCTATTAAAGAATTTCCATAAAAGGACAATTTTCCTTGGAATTTAATTAATCCTCATCTATATAAAATTGCAATGGTAACTACCCCATTTCACATTATTAATGGTTATATAATGTCAATGGCTCTGTAATGCTATTTAGGTGATAATATTTTCTCTTAATTTACTCATTCTGATTTATGATTATATTGCAAACTTATCTGTTTTATTTAGTTTAGCACATTTCAAAATAGAGCTTGGTAGCATACTTAATATTTCCTTTACTTTCTCTCCTTTTTAATTTTTGATACAAAATATTTGCTTTTCCTTTTTAAAAATCATACTATGTATTTATTTATTTTGTTAGTTTTTTTCCAAAAAACTTCCAATATTTAGCAGTTTCATGGTTTTATTTTCAGTGTTGTTAATGTCTTCCTTAATTTTCAGAATTTCTTCTTTAAATATTTAGTTAGGGGTTATTTTACTTGTGTGTCAATTAGTTGATTTGTTCTTTTTTCTCTTAAAAGCTAATTTAGCTATATCCCATATATTTTGATACACTGTCTCATTATTGTCATTTAGGAAGAAATTTTCAGTTGTTTCTATAACTTGTTCTTTGACCCAGCTGTTACTTAGAATTATGTTATTTAGCTTCTCAGTACTTTCTTTCCTCAATGACACTTTATTGACTATATTTTAATTGTATTGTGATCAGTAAATGATGTATTTTTCCACATTTTTATTAAGTTCCTTATGCCCCAATATAGGGTCATTTTTTGGTGTCCAGCTAAATTCCTTTATATTGGCATTCAGAAATTACTTTTTCTAAAACTGTCCAGGTCCTTAACTTCTTTGTCTTTTGGTTAGATTTCTCTAAGTCTGAAAGATACTCCCCACTTATTACAGTTTTATGATCTATTTCTCTGTCCTCCCCTCCTCAAATTCTATTAATTTTCCCTTTAAATATTCAGATGTCATGCTATTTGATACACATATTGCATACTGATAGGTTATCTATGGAGCCTTTAAGTGTAATGTGATTTCTCTGCTTATCTCCTATTATTGTGTCTATATTTACAACAGCTTTACTTGAAATCATGATTGGTAACCCTCATTTTTTAGTTTACTTGAAGGAAAACACATTTTGTTCTAGTTTTGTTTTATCTCTATGAGCATATCTTTATGTTCCAGGCGTGTTTCTCATAAATAACATATTGTTGGATTCCGTTTTCTAATCCACTCTTAACCTCTTCTACTGTATGGGTCCTCTCCTAGCATTGTTCCTGATTCTCTAAACTTTGCTGCTCTATTTTGGCTGTTTTCTTAACCTAGACGATCCCTTTCTCCTGGTCCCCTGTGGCCTTTTTATCCTGGGGATTTTTCTGTTCCTGATGTCCCCTCTTTCTACTGGGGAGTTCCTCTAGGAACCTCCATTTAGAGGAAGTGCTCAGGTTACCCGCCCTTCATTCTTCTCCCAGCTCCTCTCTTGTAAACTCTTTTCAGCTTTGCTACCATGCTCCTGCTGGGATCCTACTCCTCTCTTCCTCCCCACAATGGCTTTTCTTCTCCCATTAGAACATTAACACCTCAAGGGCAGGGGCTGTCTGTTTTTTGCACTTAGCACAGTGCCTAGCACATAATAAGTGATTAATAAATGCTTTATGACTTAAAATATAGGAGACTGAATCTCATTCACACCTACAGTTATGATCGCTGATTGTGTATTTGCCTCTATCTAGTCCCCTGATATTTTTTCTTCTCTTTACCTGACATTTACGATTAATAAATAAAACATTCTATTGAGGTTCCATGGCATCTCTTATCATTCTCCTTGTGCTATCTTTGGTTGTAGGTTTTCATTTTCTTCCTTTCCTTTTGATTTCTTCTTCCTGTTCCTCTTTCTGACAGCACTCTCCCCTTTATGGCAGTAGCTGCTAAATCTTATGTGACCCTTACTGTGACTCCTTGGTATTTGACTTCTTCCTTTTTGGCTGTTTATAGTATTTTTTTTCTTTGAGCTCTGGATTTAGGATATGATGTTACTGGGTGTTTTCATTTTAGGGTTTCTTTCTGGAGGTGATAAAATGTATTCTTTATATTTTTAATTTGCATTCAAATTCTAAGGGTTCTGGATAGTTTTCATTTATAATTTCTTGACATATGGTTATCAAGGATTTCCTTTTTGGTTATGATTTTCAGATAGTCAAGTAATTCTTAGATTACTTTTCTTTGGCTTGTTTTCAAGATTGATTGTTTTTTGTAATATGTTTCTTACATTTTCTTTCACTTTTTCAATTTCGTGCTTTTGTTTTAATATTTCTCATCACATTGGATTGTTGACTTCTGTCTGGCTCATTCTAATTTTTAGGGTTTTCAGTTCTTAGGTGAGGTCTTCCATCTTCTATCCTAAGGTGCCAATATTAGTCATTTATTTCCTCCTTCACCATTCCATTTTGTATCTCTTATTTCATTTTTCCAGATACTCTGTAGCCCTTGTGGCCAGGACATTTTTTTTTTCTGCAAGTTTTAATTGGATTTGTTGTAAAATTGATTACTCTCTTCTGCAGTGTTTGGGAATCTCTTAGTGAAAGGTATATTATCATAGTATTAGGTATTTTCCTAGTTTGCTCATCTATCTCAGCAGCCTAAATGTCTAAGTTAGAGAGAGAGAAGAGTCCTGTGTTTGGGTCAGGGTCTGCTCCTCAACTGTTGGATGGAGTGGGCATGTCATGTTTAGTCGTGATTATGGTAGCCAAGACCAGTCCCCTCCTTCATTCTTTTAAATTCTTGATCTTTTGTTCACTTGTAGGAATTTCATTATTTTTTCTAGCTCTATAAAATAATCACTTGGTAGTCTGATTGGTATGGTACTGATTAAGTAAATTAATTTAGGTAGTATCATCATTTTTAACTCATTATCTTTTCCATAAAACCCATTCATCTCATGAACTTACCTATACAAAGGTATAGAGACAGGAGATGGAAAGGTAACAGATTTTTTCTAGTCACCCAAGTTCATAAACTTGGAGTTATTCTCTACTCCACTCCCTCACTCTACATATTAAGAAAGTTTCCAAGTCTATTTTGCCTCCAAAAAAATCTTCCCATTACATTTCTTTCTCTCTATGTGGACACTACCTTGGTTAAGGCCTTATGGCATCTTCCCTGGATTATTATAATAGTCAACTCAGATAGTCTCTCTGGTTCAAGTCTCTTCCCTCCCAAATCAATCTTCCATGTGATACTCTGAAAACCTTAATTTAACCCACATTACTTCCCTATTCAGTAAACTCCAGTGACTCATCATTCCCAGGATCAAATAAACTCCTTAGTATGGCATTTAAAGTCTTTTAAAACCTTGCTCCAACTTTAAATATTATTACCTTTCATGAATTCCATGGTTCAGCAAACCTGGTTTTCTTGCTCTTCTTTACTTATGACTATTTCCTTTCTCTAAGCTTTTGTACAGGTTATCTTCAATGCGTATAATATACTTTCTCATCATAGCCTTGGCATTCCTACTCTCCTTCATTGCTCTGCTCAAGCACTACCTCTTACATGAAGCCTCTCCTGATCCCCCTATTTGCTAGTACTCCCTCCTCATTACCTTAGATATAACTTATTCAAGATATACTTGTATGTATGCGTATTTTCCCCCTATATAATTTAAACTCTTGTAGAGCAGCAGTATAAGCCATTTTAACCCCAGACCCTTGCACATAATATATGTTTCTTAACAGAATGAATAATATTTAATACTCTAATGGATTAGAGTTCTCATTGATATAGGGATTCCCTCCAGTGATGCACACTGTAACACATTTTGCCAGTCCATTATGTGATATTCTTATTTGCTTTTAAACACATAGATTCGGTACAGGGAGCATTCCCAATGTGCTAAGGAGGTTCAAGTTCTCCTGACAGGAGAAGGAAACTAATGGAACCCATAGGCTATTCAACTATTATCTCTTAGTCTTCTCATGTGACTAGCCCATCTTTTATGATCATATATTTCTTTGATAGCATATTTTAATGTCATTTCTTCTCCTCAAGTTTACTATATGCTTTTTATTTCTTTCAGTTCAAGACTTTCAAGTCTTCATTCATAGCTTTTTATCAACACATTCATCAAATGCATTCTTAAGGAAAATATTAGAAGGGAATAAGCAGACTTTTTCAAACATTACTTAGTAAACCACAACCTGGCCATAAAGAAATTAACTGAAAGATTCAAAGAATATAAAATTTCACTGTGCTTATTTTTGATCTTTTTTTTTGGAAGGGGAAGGGCAGGGCAATTCCGGTTAAGTGATTTGCCCAAGGTCACACGGCTAGTTAAGTGTCTGAGGCCAGTTAAGTGTTAAGTGTCTGAGGCCAGTTAAGTGTTAAGTGTCTGAGACCGGAATTGAACTCAGGCCAGCGCTCTATTCACTCCAGCCGTCTCGTTTATTTTTTATTTTATTTTTTCTAAAAAGAATATTTCATGTGGTCAAGCAAAACACTGCCTTAAAGATTCTAAATCTTTTGATAAATTAGCTCCAATGTGTATATCCAAGCTATACAAGATTCTTGGTCCTCTAATCCTTCATATCTAAGTGAAGCATAAAAGGGAGGGTATGCTCACCAAAGATATTTTTCTATTAACATCAATGAGATTCAGTGTAAAGGACAAGTTAAAGAGGGGGATTAAGGTCCTATAGCTGTCCCCAGTTTGCAGATGATGATATTTTGCTGGCCCCAACCCCCCGAACAGCATGGAGCTGCCTACTGACAACTCAAAAAAGACTAAGTATCCACATAAAAAAAATCCAAAACCAAAAAACTCAAACTGAATGACAAATGTTTAAAGAGCTTGTCTATCAGTGTGTGTAAATACACACACATATACACACATTGAACTGATACTGAAAATGGAAATAAGTGAGGTTGAGAACTAAACAGGAAGAAGAAAGTTTGCTAGATTAAATTCCTTTAATGATATCAAGCTTCCCCTGGAAAAAAAGGCATATTTTTCTTAACCATATTCTGCTGGTGACACTATAAATATCAAAAGGTACACTATCTTTTTACAGCTTCTGGTGTCATTTTATTATTTGTTTTTATTTTGTTAGTATATTATTTTATTAGATTTGTTTACTTATTTCATCAAATGAATTAAAATAGAATCATTTTATCATTTCAATGCCTGAGAAATTAAGAATACTATTTTTAAAACCATGATCTAATAAAAATAATAATAATTGCGTGTATCAGGATGCTCAAAGCACTAAAAAGTTATTTTGTTAAAATATACATGCCTTTTTTGATAAGCTAAAGATTCACCATTCTTCATAATACTGTTATAGAACATGATACTGTTGTACTTTTAAATACTTGTCAGATTGGGGAAAGGTTAAATTACATTTTTTTAAAACCATAAGAAAAATAAATAATCATACCTTAATTTGTGCAAATGGTCTTTCATAACCTCCAACATAAAGAAGGCCAACATTCTGGGGAAGCAGCCTACAATTTAAAAAATAATAATTTTCTTATCAACATTTCTGAAAAGGACAAGTAGTGTAATAAAACTAATATCTATACTACTTTTATATTATGATAAAATTAATAAAAGAAGCATTCTGGTATTTCAGATTATAGTAGGTTAAAGACATATGCTAGAAATAAAACCTAAATATAGAGCATTTTAACCTAAAAATAAGTAATTCTAGTAAAGTTGCTACTCTATCTATGGAATGACAAAAGGGTAAAAAGAATTTATTTGTTTTTTAATGTATTATTTTCTGGAACATTACTAATACTCCAGTACATACCAGTATGTACAATCCTAATAGAGGAAATTTGTTAAAATACTTCTAATGTTGTTAAATATTTGTCATCTTTGACTCCTTCCTTTCTTTGATCCCCATGTAAAACAAGTAACCAAATCCTACTGAATACTACTTTGTCTACCTATCTTTGTATTGCAACTAATTCTAATCTCTCTCATAATACCTCACGAATTACTTTAATAATGTTCGAACTGGTTTTCCTTTAACTTAATCCAACTTGAACACAGCAGTAGGATTTAATTTGGGGGGGGGGTGGAGGGCAATTGGGGTTAAGTGACTTGCCCAAGTTCACATGGCTAGTTTTTATGTTGTGTCTGAAGCAGGATTTGAACTCAGGTCCTCCTGACTCCAGGGCTGGTGCTCTATTCGCTGCGCCACCTAGCCACCCAGTAGGATTTAATTAATCAAACTAAAATAATACTTTCATTCTGTATATCACTTTATTGCTTAAAAACTTAAAATAGCTCC
The DNA here is from genome assembly GCF_028583685.1 of Petaurus breviceps papuanus. NCBI lineage: Eukaryota > Metazoa > Chordata > Mammalia > Diprotodontia > Petauridae > Petaurus > Petaurus breviceps. The sequence continues at coordinate 6,699,071 of NW_027187302.1, forward strand.
CCACTACTTTTAGGATCAAATTTAATTTCCTCACCCTGGTAGTCAACAATTCCTATAATCTACTCCCAATTAACTATTCCACTTTAAGTGGTAATACTACCCTAAAAGAATCCTCTGCAGTAATTAAGCTGATCCCTTTCCCACCCCTAATAGCTTATCCTTTCTCCTCTCTATCCTTAAATTATCTTATATTTATTGAATTTGTATATATATTAGATCCTCAGCAAAAAATAAATTCCTCGAGAGTAAGGGCTGTTTTGATTTTGTTTCAGATTTTAACAGATTGTCTAGCACACAATAAGCACTTAATAAATGCTTAGTGAATTTCCTCAGAAAAGGTTGTGTTCATTTCTACCCTTTTGCTCATATTGCTCCAACAGATAAAAAGTTCTACTCCCTCAGCAATGCTTAATTAATCCTTACTCTTTCAAGATCCCTATTTCTTCCAGTTTAATAAGTCTATACTACACTTAATACTATGGTACTAAGATCTCCACTTACCCCAACTTATGGTATTATTTATTTATGTATTATTTTCCAAATCACATATTTTGGTTACTGATCATAAGCTGTCTCATATTGTTCTCTACCTGCTTCCTTCGCACATATCTTGTCTCTCCTCCAATGACAGTGGGCATTTCTCAATGGCAGGAATCATGTCTGACATTCTTCTCAAAAACACAAAAGGACTGTACTCAATATAAGGTATTCAATAAAGAGTTTTGAATTTAATCAAAGTAATAGGGCTCAATATGAGCAGATGAATTCCCTATAGAGGTCTTCTAGAAGTTCCTCTTTGTATCTGACTTTGTATCAAGCATCAGAACACTAAAGGTCTCACCAAAGAGAACCATAAGAATTCTGAAGAGATTAGTCTAACAATCTACACTGGAGGAGAGAAAAGAACCAGATAAATTTAAAAGTGCATACTGCTTAGATTTCGAGATGCAATTGGATGGTCAAGCTACTGAAATGCATTAGTAGATATATCTGGAACAGATATTACAGATAAACAATAAACTGGACCCAGAATTGAAAAGATGAAGAAAAAGGGTTGGATTACATAAGAGAAAATGTTATACTTTCAATGAGCCCTGACACAAAAACTTATCTTTGGTTTTTTGTTTGTTTGTTTGTTTTTTTTATAAGCAATTGAGTGTAAGTAACTTGCTCAAGGTTACACCGCCAGTTTTTTTGTGTGGGTGTTAAGTATCTGAGGCCAGAACCGATCCCACGTCCGCCTGACATTGGGGCTGGTGCTCTTACTGCATCACCTGGCCACCCCAAAACTTATCTTTGTAACACAAAATTCTTCCTAGTGATACTATATTGCTACATATCCTAAAATGATAGAACTTCTGAAGAATGAAAACTGTAGATAAACCAAATAGCAATGGAGAACAACATGGAGGATATAAGGAAGTTGTATTATATTACAAATGACTACTTGTATACAAGAAGTGGAGAAGAAAAAAGATAATCAAGAAAATGTATGATGTATATCAATGAGATTGTTACCCATCCGAATAACAGGGATCATAGTTCAGAAATTGCAGGCATCAATAAGCATTTATTAAGTGCCTACTACGTACCAAGCACTGTGCTAACTGATGGGCATACAAAAACAAAAGGTAGTGGCTGTTCTCAAGGAGCTCAAAATCTAATGGAGAAGACAACACAAGAACAATTATGTACAAACAATATATGTACAGGGTAAACTGGAAAAAAAATAAGAGAGGAAAGATACTAGCATTAAGTGGGATCAATAAAAAGCTTCTCTTAGAAGCCTTGGGGTTTTAGCTGGGACTTGAGGGAAGCCAGTGAAAATGAACAGAGATGGAAGATAAAACATCTTGTGCAAGGAAGCTGGTGTCACTGAATCATAGTAACCAGAAATCCCCTAAAATTATATGCCAAGCAATACATTTTTAATGTTGAACTTAGGTAAAATCCATATATTAAGTAATGAAGAATGTGAAAAGAATAATGAAACCACAGAAAAAAGAGAAAGAAGACAAAATCACCTACTTGAGAATACATGTATTCAAATTTATAAGCAACCTTTTTTTTGTTAAAATAATTTTAACCTAGACAATCTAATTTGAGAGACTCTACAACCAGAGCTTATTTGACTTAAATATTTAAAAAGCATTTCTGTACTTTCTCTGGTTGTAACTCTAGTTCTTACAATTCTCTCCTCAGTTACTGTTGTGAACAAATGGGTACAATACTACGCACTGAAAAGACAGAGATCAGTTGGTATACATTCCCTCAACTCTCCTCTTCTATGGCCTCCCTACCTCATTTTTAATGCAATTTTACCTATTCTTCTCTGCTTCTTTCTTTTCTTTTTCTAAAAAGCAATTCGGGTTAAGTAACTTGCTCAAGGTTACACGGCCAGTTATTTTATGTGGGTATTAAGTATCTGAGGCCGGAACTGATCCTGGGTCTCCTGACTCCAGGGCTGGCGCTCTTACTCACTGTGCCACCTGGCTGCCCCTTCTCTGCTTCTTTCTCTATCTCAGAGGAACATTTGTTTCTATGCCAAGTGAAAGTTAATATTTCTGCAACCTTGATGCCACTTCTCTAGGTCATGCTCCAGCAATCATCCCCTTTCCCTCATTGGTAGATGTACAATCATTCCTATACCAATGAGGATTCCTCATATGCTGGCAAACCTTTTCAGATCTACTTTGATCTTTTTCCCCTAAAAAGCTCATCTTGCCACTTCTTTTCACTGCCAAACTTCTTGTGCCTCTATTTCCTCTATTCACTTACCCTTCAAACTACTTGCAGTCTGACATATCCTCACAATATTAAAACTGCTTTCTCAGATTCATCTATGATTAGTGACTGCTTTATAACCAAATCTAAATTCAAAGGCTTTCCCTCCGTATTCATCCTTTTTCTTAATCTCTCTGCAGCTTTTGATACTTCTGACCATCCTCCTTTCCAACAGTACAATGACAAATATGGAAATGTTTTACATGATTGCACATGTACAACTTATATAATCAGATTACTTACTCTTTCAGGGATGTGGAAGGGAAGAGAGAAAGGGAGGTACAGTATTTGGAACTCAAAACTTAAAAAACAAACAAATGTTAAAAAAATGTTTTAACATGTAATTGGGGAAAAATAAAATATTATTCAACAAATAAATAAATAAATATGGCTTTTCACCAAGAAAAAAACAGTCAATTTGCCTTTAAAGATGCCCTCCAGTAGAAAATAAAGACCAGTTTATTTGAGACCAGGTTTACAAATCAACACGAGTAATTAAATTTCAACAGAAGTTGAAAACGGAAAGGATCACAAAGACAGGGAAGGATAATGGAACTAGCAAATGTGGTCCATGTTACTGTATATTCGGTGGGACCTCTTTCTGTAGATTTAATGATTTTTGCAAAGTTCTCAAAGGAGAGGTAGAGTCATGCAGAAGAACAAAATTACAGAATTTGGGAATTAAAAGAGACCTCAGTAGTCACATAATCCAGTCTATACCTAAAAAGAAAATGCCACAACACCACACCTGATTAATAGTCCACCCAGTCTTTGGTTGAAAACTGTTAATAGGTCTGAAAGGAGAAAATCTACTATTTTCTAAGGCAACCAATTTCATTTTGGGATAGCTTTAAGTATTAGGAATTTACCTGCCTTCTAGGGTAAAAAAAAATTAAATCTAATCCCTCTTCTTAGTGATGGTGACTCAAGGTATCATAGCATCCATTCCCTACCTGAATCTTCTTTTCTCAAAGCTCAACATTCCCAGTTCTTTCAACTGATCTACATACAGCATGAACTTAAGGACCTTCATCTTTTCTTCTTCGGGACATTCTCCAGCTTATCCATCAATCATAATCATAAATTTTGAGGTTCAAAACTGAAAATAATTCTCCATATTTAGTTGAACAAGGCACGATACAGTGGTACTAACACCTCCATATTCCTGGAAGCTATGCCTCTCTTCATTTGGCTCACAACCCATTAACTTTTTTGGCTGCCATTTGCAACTAACACCTCAAATTGAGCTTGCAGTTCATTAATATCCCCAGATCTTTTTCAAATAAACTATTTCTCCCCACATTTTGTGCCTGTGAAGCTTATTTTCACCTTAATAGATTTAGCCCCCCAATTCCAGTTTATCAAATTTTGGGGGAAGTATAATCTAAAAAAAGCTAGGTGACACAGCTGTTACTATTGGCCTTGGAATCAAGAAAATCTGGGTTCAAATCCAATCTCTAATACTCACAACTGACCCTGGGCAAATCATAACCTCTCTGTCCCTCATTTTCCTCATCTATAAAATGGAGATAATAATAATGCCTAGCTCACATTGTTACTGTGGGGAACAAATGAGATAATTGTGTGTAAAGCATTTTCTAAACCTTAAAGTGCTATATAAATGCTGCTACTGCTATCATCATCATCATCATCATCATCATTTAGTGTATAAGTAATCTCTCCTACTATATAAGTAATCTCACCAGTTAATCTGACAAGAATTCCATCTAATGCCTTCATCCAAGTCATTCATAAAAAAGGGTACAGGACTAAGTATAGGGTCAAGCATAGATTGCCTATGCCACTATATGACACCCAACCTTTTTACAAAGCAACTAGATGGCACAGTGGACAAAATGTGGGACAAAGTTAGGAAGACCTGAGTCAAATCCAGCTTCCAAAAATTACCAGATGTGTGAAGCTAGGGCAACTAGCTTCCATCTGCTTCAGTTTTCTCATCTGCAAAAATGGGGGTAATAATAGCATCTACTTTCCTTGATTGTTCAAAATATAAAATGAGCTATTTGTAAAGCATTTTACAACCTTAAAGTGCCACAGAAATGTTAGCTGTTGTTGTAATTTCATGCTGGCATTGAACTATTAATGAATACTCTCCCCCGAGTCTGGCCATTTGATCAATATAAACCTATCTAATTTTGTTATCTTCTAGGCCACATTTCTCCATGTAGCTCCAATACGCTTTCCTTACACCTATGCAGTACAATGAAAAATTCTGGATTTTGGATACAAATAAATGGCTACTTTAATTCTAAAGAGTTCAAATTTTCAAGAGAAAATACATAGAATCATAGAAGTACACAGTTAGTAGAAACCTCAAAATTCATCTAGTCAACCCATTTACAATACTCCTGATAAGTGATCATTTAGCCTTCCAGTGAAAGGAAACATAACTTACTCTCAGACCTCCTATTTCATTTTCATTGTCAAGCAGTTTTTATTTGTATGGAACCTAAATTTATCTCACTTTGCAGCTCCTTGCATAACCCTCTGGCATCAAGCACATATAATGAGTCTAATAGCTTTACAAATGATAGCTACCCAAATATTTTTAGGCTATTACTTATATGTAAGTTTTCTTTACTATAGGTTAAATAAATATTGACAATTCTTTCTACTTTCCCCACACATATTAGTTTCAAATCCCACTGTCATCCAAGCTGCTCTCTTCTGGATATGCTCTACTTTGCCTTTGGAAATGTGGCACCCAGAAACAGACATGGTATTCCAAGTATGTAGTGAATAAGTACATTTCTTTTATATTATTTCAAACTAAGAACAAAACTTTTTGGCTATCACATCATACTCTTGAGCTTGTAGACCACTAACATCCCTAAGTGTTTTTCAAATAAACTGCTTTGAGTCACAAATTTTTTCTTTTAAACCTAAGGACAGGATTCACATTTGTCCTTTTTAAATTTCATGTTGTTAGTTTCAGCTCACTATTTCAGTCTTAAGGAACTTTTAGATACTTATTCTGCTATATATGCTAGTTATTCCTTCTAGCTTTATATTATCTACAAACAAACATGCCATCTGTCCATTTTTATTCTACAGAAGCAAATGCTTTAAAAAAAGTCAATAAACAATAAAAATATTAAAAATAAAGCAAGATCTTGTATTTGATGCATCTTCCAGACAGCTGTAAAGACAGAATCTACTATTGAAAACTGTCTAGTATAAAAGGTGAGATTTTTCATATGTTCCTATTTGTGGTTATTTGCTGACTGTATCAGTCAATCATTTGTGGAAATCTACTGAGTGTGAGAAGTACTTAGGTGGTTCAGTGGGATAAAGTGTGGAAGTTAGAGTCAAGAAGATCCAAATCCAAATCCTGCCTTAGACAACTAGCAGCTGTGTGACCCTTGGCAAGTCAATTAACTTCTCTATGTCCTGTCTGCAAAATGGAGTTAATTGTTGTGAGGATTAAATGAGTTAACACATAAACAGCATTTTGCAAACCTTAACATGTGGTACAAATGTTAGCTATTATTATTATTATCATCATCATCATCAATCTTTGGAATACTGCCTCTTCAAAGCAATTCATGATTACTTAAAAAGAAATTAGTCTAACGATCCATACAGGAAAGCTAAATGTATGAAAAATTCCTACTGTCCAAACAATGGCATGCAACATTGGTATGCATGCTTGGGTCAATACTGCAGCAGGACCAGAGTTGATGGGAAGAAGAGGAAGAGTTATGTTTTTCTGGGGAATGGAACTATGCTTTTAACAAAGCCAAGCCTTATTTAAAAAAATTAAATAAAAAAAGCACATTTTTAAACAAAAAATTCTCCCAATGATACTGCAAAAGTGGATTTCAAAACACCACAATCTCTAAAGAATTAAAACTATAAGTGACTAAAAAGTATAATGGAGGAAGATGACCTATACACAAGAAGTGACAATTTCATTCAGGAAATGTGTAACTGAAAAAGGTGGTGATATGATTATGTGTTGAGAGCGAGGAATAATAGATAAACAGCCTGAGGACTACAATTGAGTCCACAAAATGTAAAAAGACCTAGAAGAAGGTATCCATGAGAGAAAAAATGTGGATGCACTGGAATCTGCACCACTGGGTTGCTCACATTGATGAGATCATAGATTTGTTGAAATGAAGTAGTAAGTGCCATTCAAGTAATTCATCACAGACAAGGATCAAGATAGGATATATATATATAGCATTTCATTAAAGACTGCCTTCCAGGCTGACACTGGACAAAACATTTCTGAGGTATTATTGTAATGTTATCCCTTAAAATAGTTTTGTTCATTTTTCCATAGTATGCATTAAAATGTTAATGGGCCTGAGAATTATTTAGGACTTACTATGGTCAGGTAATGGTAGCATTTACATGACAGACACATGGCTCTCAAAAAGTATGCTATTAACATAGTAAGATATTTCTAGTTCCAATATTCTACTTTAAAATATTAAAATAACTATCATTGTAACTTTTATGTGATCTAAGTCTATTATATATATGTTAACTGTTGATGATACCAATTAAACATTTTTATAAATTTTGGGCAGGATATTATTACATCATAATTAAATAGCTTTAAATTAAAATGTAATGCTCTTTTTGAAGCAAGGAAATAATTTGTCAATATGCAGGAACAGCATGGTAAAGACTGACATAATCCTTAATGTATAGTCATAAACCTAGTATTTGAAGAAGAATGAATAAGTGAATAGATAGATACATAACTTCCAAAGACTTCTGATTTTTTTCCCCATTAAATTGTTGGCAGATGTTTATTCTTTAGTATAATTAGATGCATTATTATCTTCAGAGCTGCCAAAGTTGTTAGGGAATATAGTCTTTGGAATAAATGTAACAGTAAACATATGGAATTAAAGGAGAGGGGCACAATGGTTTATATCAAAAATTGAGAAAGGAAACTGCAGTACGTTAATAATGGACATATCTGATGTCCCAAATTTTAAAAAATGACTAATTACATCTATAGCTAATGGCCACAGAAAATGCAACTAACTCCCTGGAATCTACAGAGAAATCATTCTGAAAAGGAGCTATAGTTATTTAAAATGGAAAGTTGATTTATTAGGCTAAAAAAAATGGATTTTTAACTGTAATATCATTAAGCACATAAAAATCAATGGGTAGAATTCTACCTAATGATCACTTACTTCTAGCAAACCAAACAGTGGAAATAACATGTTGGTATTAATATCATCTAAAAAAATCATAATCATCAAATTCATGAATTCTCATCCCTTTGGGCATAACCCAACCCTGATACTCTTCTGTGTAGCACATTTTCAGGTAGAATGATTAAAAATGTTTTTTATTATTTTCATTCTTATGATTTTATTCTATAGAAAAAGTTTCCTATATGTAACATCAAGAATCAGGAAATAATACTTTAACATTCAGACAAATACTTTCCTGTGATAAAGGAATCTGCATAATATTCTATATCCTAGGTATTATTGCCCCCCCCTTTTTTTGAGAAAAATTACCCTTCACTTTTCAGATGGGTCAAAATTTTACACTTCCTTTTCCAGAGGGAAAATGTAGTAACATTATGTTAAGAAGTAGTTCACTACAAAAAAAGAAGCATAAAAGATACTCTAGAGACTGGAGACAGAGAAACTTATGCAGCCTGGATGTAATTCAGAACTCATTTTTTCAGACTAAATTACAGCACTAAGTCATGTTACTCTCTGTTTCAATAATAGCTATGATCAATCAAAAAGAAAAAAGCGTTAGATATTCCTATATTCTTTATTAAAAAGAAATGTAGACTTACTTCATATCTGGGTCAGTGTTTTTTTTTTCCAGAGCAATTTAAATTAGACCTATTGTGTATAGCAACAGAACTCTATAGAATGAAGTTCTGATTGACACATGGGTTATAAAAACCAAAATGAAATCAATGGTCAAAGTGTCTTGTTCATGTAATTTTCATTACATTAGCCTGCTATTTACAATTAATATAAATTTGAACACCACTTCTGTGGTATAAATTCCATATGTAATCTTTTCCTTAATGTACAAAATATCTCAGCTTTAGAACTTTAGGGTGTTTTTTTTTTTAAAACTGACAAGTAAATATTAAATTTCTTACCTAAAAAAAAAAACCACTCCTTATTGACTTTATATCTTGAGTAGAGTAATACCATAATTCAGATTCAGACTATTTAGAAACAATTCAACAAAAATCTGCTTATATAACTCAGTCAACATACTCTTTTGCTCAAGGAGAATGACATTAATTGACCACATATTTAAAGATTTTGCAGAAGCATTTAACTCAGTTGATTAATCTCTAGCAGAATCTCTACTGAAAAATAAGAACTGATATCTTAACCCATTTTGTGCATTCATTTGAGAGGCTTAGTCTGAAAGAATTTATGACTAATTATAAAATACTAAGAATTACCTTAAATATAAAACAAACTGACCAGCATGTTAGCTTGCTTTAATTATTTTTGGTTTAATTAATTATTTTTATTACTAATTAAATTATTTATCTTTTATTTCTGTCTAGACAAATTCATTTAAAATTGACACAAAATGTGAAATGATTTACACTCAGTAATTAAAAAACTAATCTGTTCCAAACATTAAAAAAAAACCAACTAATTTTAGACCCTAAAACAAATGAGTAGTAAAAAAGGAGGCAAGAAGTACCTACAAGTGAAGAAGAGCCTTCTCCTGCTGACATTAGGAATACCTATGTAATATGCTCAAACTGCCTCAACATCCATGATAGAAAATTACAAATGGAATTTAAAGAGCAGTTCTAAGTTTGAATTTTCTAGAAGATTATATGTAAAGGTAAAGGATTCCTAGATGTGAAATAAAATTTAGTTATTTCTATAATGAATGGGGTTTATAGTTAGTGAATAAACACAAAGTATTCTTCAATTGATTGATTGTATTAAGTAATTAATGTGAATTCTGGAAGCAGGCTACAGACATTGTCATCTTTGAAAAGGTCTTTTCCAATAAGAGAATGAAAAAAAAGTAACATTATGTTTGTTTCTTTTCCATACAATTTAACTTGACTTTCAGACAAAGTCAAGCAGTATAGGAAATAGAATTAAATGAAATAATAAGAATAATAAACTATACTTTCTAATAAAAATTAGCAATTTAATAAACTTCAAAAAATAAATTAAAAACCCATTCTAAAATGTCATTTCCCTATAGAAGAATTTTATATTTGTCTCTTATTGACTTCTGTGAGGAAGAAGGAGCAATGGACAAAATATTGGACTGGGAAATAGTACAATTTAAGTCTTAGTTTCTTCATCTGTCAAATGAAGGAGTTGAACTAGATGGTCTCTGAGGTCCCTTCCAGGTTTAGATCTATAATCCAAAGATCCTCTAAAACTGGGTTTGAAATCCTTCTTCTGGCACTTAATACTCATGCAACTATAATAAGTGGCTTAATCTCTTTGCACCTCAGGTAACTAAGTACATAAGTTACAAATAGGTTTCAATCTATGTTGGTGATTTTTCCAAACATTTCTTCTAGAAAAAGTTCCCCATTATGATTGTTCAAGGTCTCTCATCTCAAGTCCTATACCTAACACCTCATTCTCCACAGATTACATCATATCTTGCTAGTATACAAGGCAACATAATGTAATGTTTAGAGTATTGCACTAGGAGACAGGTATAATGGTAATGGGAATCTGAAGATCTTCCCTGCCCCTTGGCCCTTTGATATGCTTAAGTGACTTTGAGAATCTTCCTTGATTTGAAAATATACTCTGCCCCCAATAGGCTGCATATGGTCACATGGAGCCTGTGGTGGGAGGCTTGTTTTTCAGGAATGCCTACATCTTGTTACTTTTTGATTAGGCAGTGGGTCGAGAAGGCTATATATACTCTGATGTGAGGTTTTGCTTTGGGGCTCACTTTGGGAAGAGTTGTGTGATTTGGCCAGATGAGACTCTGGTCTGCCTTTGAGCCCCTGTTTCTATCCTCTGAAGTTCAGGGTGCTGACTTTTCCCCCTGAACCGGGTAAATGATATATGTTTGATTAAAGTAAGCTTGTTAACTCCTTTTTGAGTTGCTTTCCTTTAGTAAAGCAGATCAAAAAACCTGTACTAGCAGCCATCCTGGGTATGCTAGGGTGCTTGCTGCTACACCAGGAAAAACCTGGGTTCAAATCATGGCTCATATACGTACTGGTTTTATGAACTTGGGCTAAACCCTAATTTTTAGTTTCTTCATCTGTAAAATGGTAATAATAATAGCATCTAAGTCATAGGGCTGTTGTGAGGGAAAAAAAGGTAACCTTTTTGAAGCTCTGCATAACACTTAAAGCACTCCATAAATGCCAGGTGATGTCATCATCCTTACCAATCATGCTATTTTACTAAGTCCAGGCCTAAGGTGAATAAACTTTTCTTAAGGGGGAGAAAAAAAAATACACTAGTGTTCACAGAAATTCTGAAGTAGGAAATAAGCAAGAAACTATGAGGGTAGCTGAGAAACAAAGAATTCACAGAATTTAAGATTTGGAAGGGAACTCAGTAAACATATAATCAGAGTACAAATGAAAAGAATCACTTCTATAACAGACCCAAGTGACTGCTCACCTTTTAATGCTTCTTTTAACTCCTCTATTTATATGCCAAAGTTTCTACATAGCTCTAGTTTTTTCATCAGGAATGGTTGGAAATCCTTTATTTCATTAATGGTCTATTTACTTCCTCTGTAGAATCAGATTCAATTTTTTGGGACAAGTTATTCCTGATTTAAGTATAGATTTTTTGCTTTCTGAAGTATATTCCAAACTCTCTGTTCCCTTATAGTGGTGGCTAAATCTTGTATGATCCTGTCACTCCTCAGTACTCAAATTCTTTCTGGATATTTTTTTCCCTCTTTAACATGGGAGATTTATACTTTGGCTATAATATTCTTGGGAATTTTATTTTGGGGTCTCTTTCAGGAGGTGATTAGTGGATTCTTTCAATATCTACTTTACTTGCTGGTTCTAAGTGATCTGGGTAATTTTCTTGTATGATTTCTTGAAATATTTACATTCTTTTTTTTGGGGGGGGGAATTTATGGCTTTCAGGTGTCAATGATTCTTAAATTATGTCTCTTTGATATGTTTTCTAAATCAGTTGTTTCTATTATGAGGTATCTCACTTTTATTTTTTAGGCCTTCTGACTTTAATATTTCCGGATGTCCCATTGAGTCATTAGTTTCCATTGGGTTAATTCTAATTTTCGAGTTTTTTTGGAGGTAAAAGGGTTTTTGGTAAGGAATCTTTTTTATTCATTCATTCATTCATTTTTCAGCATTCATTTCCACAAGATTTTGAGTTATAAATTTTCTCCCCGTCTTTCCCCTACCACCCAACCCAAGATAATGAGCCTACCGAATACCCCAATATGTTCTTTCTTATATCCTCCCCCATTGCCCCCCCCCCAGCTTTCTAGTAGGGCAAGATGGATTTTTATACCCCAGTGACTTATTTTATTTATTCATTATTTATTTTATTATTCTATACCCCAGTATCTTATTTCCCAGTTGCATGTAAAAAAACAATTTTTTAAATCATTTGTTTTTAAAACTTTGATTTCCAGATTCTTTTCCTTATTCCCTCCTCACCCACACCCACTGGGAAGACAAGCAATTCAATATAGGTTGTACATGTGCAAAATGTTTCTATAGTAGTTATATTGTGAAGACTATTTCCCTTCATCCTATCCCACCCCCCCACTTATCCTATTTTCTACTTTGACCCTGTCCCTTTCCAAAAGTGTTTGCTTCCAACTACCCTCTCCTCCAATCTATCCTCCCTTCTATCATCCCCTACGTTATTCCCTCCCCCCCTACTTTCTTGTAGGGTAATATACTGGTTAAAAGTTATATACTTCTTGCTCCAAGCTGTTGATTCTCTTTCCATCTTTCTTTCATAGCTCTCATTTCTTTTCCTATCTTTTCTTTTATTGCTCTCATTTTGCTTTTAAAAATCATTTTGAGTTCTTTATGAAAAACTCTTGCTCTAATTCTTCCAGGAATTCTGCTTGGACTTGTGTTCAATCTTCATTTTTCCTTCTGAGGCCTCGCCTGGAGATTCTAGTTATTTGTATGGGTTTCTAGCCTGAGTTACCGTGTTGCAACAATAGCTCTTTATGGTAGGAGTCTTTTTTGATCATCCTTCTAGTCTACTTGTTAACTATGGGCTTTATCTTTTTTTTTTTTTTTGCTTTTTGGAGGGGGGGGGGGCAGGACAATTGGGGTTAAGTGACTTGCCCAAGGTCACACAGCTAGTAAGTATTATGTATCTGAGGCCAGATTTGAACTCAGACCCTCCTGACTCCAGGGCTGGTGCTCTTCACTGCGCCATGTAGCCATCCCTGGACTTTATCTTTACTACTGGGGAGAATATCTGACCTGAGCTTCCATTCTTTTATAGTCCTCTGCTACTTTCACAGCTCAAGCTGTGGCCCTACAAGCTTTTAGTGCTCCCAAAGTGATTTAATCTAAGGTAAGGTATGATCACTATCCTGGTTTTTGCCCTGCAAGTTCTTGGTCAGGTTTGGGTCTGTCAGCTTGTCCCTCATTGAGTGTTTCAGTAGATTACGACTGGATTCTGCCAGTTATTATCCTGTTGTGAGGCTCTATTGGTTCAGAATTACTGAACTGTATGTTCCCCTTTGGTCTCAGTTTCCTACCCTGGTTATTTCACTATAGGTTTCCATTCTAGGCTGGAGGCTACAACCAGCTCTGCTGCTGCTCTTGGAATCAGTCACACAGCTACTCTTTGTTTCTGAACTTCTTGCTTGATAAGTACACAGATAGGAAATTGCTAACGGTTGCTCCTCTGCACAACCAACCTGCTTTGTGCAAATCCGCCCTACTCAGGAACCCCTCTGACCTGGACTTGAATAGTACGTGACAAAGCTGTCAAATGGCACCTGTTCACATATCCTGTGCTAGTACAAGGATTCTCCAAGAGCTGTTCTTGCCCTGGTGCCCAGTCTAGGCCTTTCCAGTTCCTGAGCCCTGTAGTGTTCCACATACAGTGTACTCCTGGTTATCCTGTCTCCAGTGTCTGCAGACCCGTCTCTCTCCCTAAGCCACTCCGTGCTGGAAAAAAATAGTTCATTGTAATCCTTTCTTGGATTTCCCAAATAGAATTTGGTCTAGCTACATTTTCTAGATCTTTGTGGAAGAGTTTTGGTGGGGAAAACAGGCTGTACTTCTTCCTGCTATTTTGTCATCTTGACTATACCTCCCAATACTGTGATTTTTTTTTTTTTGCTTTTTTTTGTGTGTGTGGGGGAAGGCAATTGGGGTTAAGTGACTTGCCCAAAGTTACACAGCCAGTTTTTTGTGCTAAGTATCTGAGGTCACATTTGAACTCGGGTCCTCCTGACTCCAGGGCCAGTGTTCTATTCACTGCGCCACCTACTTTAAAGATAGGTTAGAAAAGAATAAAGAAAAAGACGCTGCTCTTCTAAAGGGAGAATAGTGATCCAGAGTCTTTTTAAATGTTCTTCACATAATAGGCACTTAATAGATGTTTGTTACTTGAATTAAACCACTGGCATAAAGTGGGAGCATAATAAAAATGGATTACTTGAGAAATATGCTCATTCTAAATCCACGAGAGGAAAACAGAAACAAACATACATGGGTATTCCTTTAGTGTGAAATATTCTGATATGCAATTCTAAACCAGAATTGATACCTGAAATATTATGATATTCCAGGTAACATTAATTCCTACCCAGACTTGGTGAAATTTAAAGTAACAGTTCCACAAATGAAAAGCTCGGCAGTAGCATTGACATATTCCTAATATTCACTACTTCAATGTAAAAAGGAAATGAATAAATGGTTTTGAACAAATATGCCAACCAGTGTTAATGAAACAACATTTAGAATAGATCAAAAGATAATTTCAGCAACTGTTGGATGTTCTAAAAATAAAGAGAAGTATTAACTGGCATCTATCATTCTTATTGAATAGTTTAAAAAAAAAAAGAAAAACCCAAGATAACAAGAAATTCTGAAGGGTTGCTAAATATATTATCGTATTGATAGTCACTACAGTACCTGGTTATATATATATGATGAAATAAGAGAGTGGACAAAAACCTGAGAAGTTACTTAGTCTAACAAAGACTTGACCAAAAAATGCCCTTTACAATATGATATCCCTAAGAATTGGTCATAGAGCCTTTGTTTGAAGATGTGTTGAGAGAGGGACACCACTACTTCCCAAAGAAGTTCATTCTACTTTGCATAACATTAACTGTTAGGAAGTTTTATATTACAAGGAGTTGACATCTGTCTCTCTGCAACTTTTATACATTGCTCCTACTTCTGGCCTGTTTAGGGACAAGCTGAACAAGTCCAATCCCTCTTTCATGTGAACTAAATCACCCCTAATGTCCACCAACCCCAAATCTTCTTTTCATCAGGGTAATCATTCCAATTCTAATTCTTCCAGTGATTTGTTAAATGGAATAATCCCTTAATCTCTTATTATTTTGGTTGCCCACCCCTACAAAAAAGCCTTCCTAGAAGTAAAACTAACTGTTAAGTAAAAGTAAAACCAACATTACAGATGTGTTTTGACTAGGGAACTTGCTCTAACAATCCCTGCATCATGGATCTCTCCTAATTCAGTCTAAGTTCACATTAGCTATTTTGGTTGTTATTCACTGTTCCCTCATAATGAACAAAAGATCCCAGAGCCTTTCACACAAGTTGTCTAGTCATGTCTTACTCAACTTTGTTCTGTGGGTTTCAATTTTTGACTGCCACGTGTAGGAGTTAACATTTTTCCCTTCTGAATTAAATTTTATTAGAATCAATCCAATGTTACAGCCTGTCAAAAAATTTTGTAGCCTCCCCCATCAAACTTGTAAGCTGCCTTCTTTATTATGACAAGATTTGTGTAGTCAATAATAAAAATAATGAACAACATATAGCCAAGTACTGATTTCTGAAGTACTCTTCTAAAGACCTCTCTTTAAGTCTAGTCATTTGTGAATTCTAAATTCACGTAACTATACTATAATCTAGCCCACATTTATGCATTTTGTCTAAAAGGACAGGATAAGAAAATGTCATATCTTTTGCTAAAATCAAGGTAAATTATATCTACAATATTTCCCTAATTTAACAGTCTAGACTAGTGACTATTGTTAAAAAAAAATGAGGTTAACTGGCTTGATTTGTTCTTGATGAAGTCAAGCTGGCCTATAGTTTGAAAATTCATTCACTTACCCTTTTTGAAAATTAGGACGTTTGTATCTCTCTAACTCTGCTCCCTCTCCCCAGTCTTTCAAAGATTATTAACACTGACTCATCAATCACATCTGCCAGACTTTTAGGAACCAGGGATACAGGTCATCTAGGCCTACTGCCTTGAAATCATCAAGCCAGCTAGGTATTTTCTTACTATCACCCTATTCACCTGAGGTTTCAATTCCTGTTAAGACATTTTTATTCTATCCTTTCCAGCTCAAGAATAAATATCCCTGGCAAAGAAAACTGAAGTTTAAGATTTAAATAGTTCTGCCTTTTCTCCATCACTCATTATCATTCTCTCATCCACCCTAATTCCTATTCCTTCTTTCCTCCCTGGTACTGGCTTCAAATAGGGCTTGTGGTGATCTCATCTAGTAGATGATCTACTGCTTTGTCTTTTCAATTTGTTTTCTAATTCACTTTTTCCACATATCTTTCATTTCATATGGCAGATTTTCTTCCTTCTCTTCTAATACTAATGTAGCATCTCATTGATGCTATTTTTTCAGCAGGAGGCACTGATGTGGAGAGTGTGCACACATGGCGCACACATACACACACACAAAGATGCACAGCAGCATATTTTCTATTAAAGAAATGTCTTTAATGGGTGTGATTTACATGTGGACTAATAAATAAGTTCCAATATAAATATAAAATACCTTAATATCTCTGCTATTTGTTTTCTTTACAAATTAAAGAAGAAAAATAAGAAGCCTATCCACCCCAAGATATAAAGTTGGGAATTCACATGGATGTAGTAATTAAACTACATAAAATGAACGCAAGAAAATACACATGGTGTTCTCTGATGGCAGAAAATTTCCTTAACCATTGTAAGAAAGCATTTATGTATTTAAAATACACTTTTCAAGAAGAAAGCAGGTATAAATTTTTACTACCAGATCAAAAAACTAGAATTAATGAGAAGGATGAAGCAGAAGGAAACTACCTATCAATATACATAATTTAGAGGCAGTAGTACAGAAATCTCCATGCTGGCAAAGGCAAAATGGCACTATTTCACAACATATATCAGGTAGACACAAGTCACTACTATTGAAGTGTATGTGCTGATGCATTGATAGTGAGATAGAAACTGACAAATGCAGTCATCCAGATTTTCATGAGAACTTGTTATTACGCCCTAAAGAGGAGAAGACCACTTTTTCCTTACGCTGTTTTAAAAAGATGTGATGTGGATAGTTTATGAAAGCAATTCTCAGGACACCTTAAAATGACAAGCAAAACAATCCTTTACATCTAAAATAAAGAAAAGTAAGGCCCCCAAAAGGTGCATCAGTACTAAGGGAAATCTTACTGTCTCCTAAGTACTAGTAAAATTTCAACAGTTTGCCATTCATTACAAGAGATACTCTAGAGATTCTGAGTGGTAATCATTGGAAGAGATAGTCTGAAAAGAGACACCAAATTAGATTCTATTTTTTTTTTTTATTATTGCTGGGGTTCAAACCATCTAAATCATACAGCTAACTTCTCTCTTACCTAACATGTAATGTTTGTTTATAAAATAAGTGCCAAACTTGTGCCTGATGAATTGTAAAGGTTTTGTAGCATTTTATTGCTTTTTGTTTTTTGGAGGGGGGAAGGCAGGGCAATTGGGGTTAAGTGACTTGCCCAAGGTCACAAAGCTATTAAGTGTTAAGTGTCTGAGGACACATTTGAACTCACATCCTCCTGACTCCAGGGCCGGTGCTCTATTCACTGCACCACCTAGCCGCCCCTTTAGTAACATTTTAAATTAAATATGCCAACAAATATAGCAGTTTAGAGTTGTTGGTTATTGATAAAGATATACCCTAAAAAGTGTGATAGTTATAACACTCCAATTCTCCAATATCTTTCCTAAAATGTGGCTCTCAGAACTGAAAACACTACTGCAGATGTGGCATGACCAAGGGAGAGTAAAGCACATTAATTTGGGGCCACTGATTACCATAAGCTATCACTGAATTATGATGCAAAAATTTTAAAAGAGAAAAAAAAAGAGTCCTCTTAAGAAGAATTATGGGACATGGGTGGGGATTGGCATAGGCCTATTGTAATAGCCCTATACTACTAGGGGTATGAACTAGACAAAGTCTCATCTGATTGGCTAATACAGCTGATTTAGTTCCAGGAATTCTAATAATTCCAAATTAAGGAATATAGCTATGGTAGCAAAATAATTAAATAGCTTCATAATTTTTTGGTTTTGTTTCACCTAATTATTTAGAATGTCTTTTTAAAAAAAATTGTTACCACCTCTGAACCACTCTCCAAAAACAAGTAGCAATTAATGCTAAAGTATAGAGAAATCTGTTGTTCTTGAGACCTTAGTTATCATAAACACTTTTCTGTAAAGTATCTGTCACCAGACAGGAATGACAAATACGAGGTATGACTAAATTACAATGTAATTAACATTTTAGCAAACATAAAAATTTATGTAATCAAATGAGTGCTGGCCCCTTCAATGTACTACTCCTTGGAGGCTACATGTCCTTTGGATATTCTGAATAGTAGCATTTTTTTTTTTTTATTTTTCAAGCATGGATTTGGTTTTTATAAACAAGTGAGTCAACTTCTGAGGCAAGTGCTATGAATAAACTTGGTCATCTAGTTGGGTGATATTATTTTAGTCCAAAATGAGGGGTGACTGAAGTTGTGAAGCTGATTTTAGAATGTGACTTATAAGCTAGCTCAGAGAGTGATTCCAAAAGAGGAGTCCAAAAATGTTTTGTGCAATGTTAAGAGTTGAATTAAGTACACTGGTTCCCACTTTCGAGAATATCCATTTGGGTAAATAATCTCCAAAGTGTTGGTCTTTAGAGATAATGTGGTGTAGTGGATAAAGAAGAAGCTTTGTGAGTACCAGTAAATCAACCTGTGTTCAAGTCCCAACTGACAAAAAATGATTGTGTGACCCTAAGCAAGTCATTTAACATTTCAATGCTTAACTCCAGACCCTCTGAAACTGCAGCAAAACTCCTGAGTTCCTGAACCCATTAAAATGAGATTGGGAAAACCTTTAACAAAATAAATAAAAATACGACATAAAAAGGGTAATTTGTGGTTTTCCAAGTCAATATGAAGCCTATAGGGATCTGTTTCTATTTTAATGTGAACTACTCTAGGCAACTCCCTTAGACTGTAAATTACAGATATGGGACAAATCTGCTTTGGCAGAATTTCTCCATTTGGGAGCTACCTATACTACAGGTCAGCAAACTATGGCCAGATGGGGTTAAGAATTTTTTTTTTAAATTTTTTTATTTTACGTACAATAAAACCTTGTTGTATTTTTTTTTTAATTTAAAAGCCATTCTTGGTTTGTAAGATGTACAAAAAAACAGATCGCCACATTTAGCCCATGGGCAGTAGTTTGCTGACCCCTGCTCCAATGATAACAAAGTCATAGATCCCATCCCTATTTCTAGGTTGGGTATAGTCATCTATGTGGTAATTGATCAAAATATATCCAGATTTCTCCTGGGTGTGGGTGGAAGAGGATATTTACCTACCACTGTTAAATATAAATGTCCCTGGATTATAACATCCTGGATCTATCCCATCTTGGGAGGTTGGACCTACTTTCTTTTGGGTTGTCCTCCTGAGGCCTGCCCTAAGCCTCTGTATGAGATGTTCTCACTTTTCATTTCTGACTATTGGAACCCCTTAGTGTAAGTGTCTTCTCCTACATCAGGTCTTTGCTGGTCCCTCTAGGTCTTAATGCTCAGCCTACTACCACCTACAATCATTTTGTATGCATTCATCTGTGTTCATGCTGCACTTCTACACCACTACCCTAGCACTATCCCCAATAGGCTCTCGATTGGCAGAGACATCATCATTTTTGCCTATTTCCAGGGCCCAGCACAGTGTCTTAAACAAAGCAAGCACTCAAGAAATTATTCCTAATTTTATCACCTGGTTAGACACAAGTTGATGTATTTTTCAACCAATCAACAAAGTCTATTTTCTAAGGCATAGGGGAGTAGCTTGAGCAGTAGGCAAGATTACATATTCTGATGAAATCACAGATCCTTGGAGTACTGAAGTAAGTATAAATTTCTTAAAGAGAAACTGAAGAGTTGATTTGTCCCTGTAAAAATATTCAGCCAACACTCAGTATGGCTGGATAGAAAAATACACTAATATTTTACTTGATTGGGGTTTGGTTGATTCAAGTCAAATCAATTCAATAAGTATTTATAAAGTACCAGTATATGGAAAGTACTTGGCATTGGGGTCATAAAACTAAAACCGATATAGTTTTTGGCTTCAAATAGTTTCAAAATAAGGCATCTGAAAGGTAGATGTGAGGACAGCAGATTTCAGCCATGAGGTCCAAACATGTATAGCCGAGGATGAAATGCTATATTCATGAAATAGCTACAAGGCCAGTCTGAGTAAAAAGCCTAGTGCCTGAAAGGGAGTAATGTGAAAAAGGCTAGAGTCTACTGGTACCAGGACTTAAATGTCAGACTGAGAAGTTTGAACTCTATCATAGATGAAAGCTACCTAAGGACTTTAAACAGGGCAGTGATATGATTGGAACTGTATTTTAAGTTTATTATTTATAATTTTATAATATTAAGTTTATTATTTATAATATTTAACTGTATTTAAGAAGATATTTTGGGAACTCTATGAAGATGGTCTAAACCAATCAGGAGTTTATTATTAATACAATATGATGAGGGCCTGAATTGTGGTAGCGGCTTTGTAAGTGGAATGAAAGCAAATGAAAGTGATATGACAGAAATAATAGTGAACACTGTGGCACCCTCAATACAAATAATAAAAGTTTGGAGGAAAGGAACCATTTGGAGTGGAACTGGAGCACAAGAAGATTTCTAAGACATTCAGAATTATACATACTGATAGGACACTCAAAAGGAGAAATGTCCAGAGGCAATTACAGTAAAGGAGAGACATCAGGGCTTGATAAAGATTTGGGAGTCATAGAGATAATATTTGAATGTGAGGAAATTGATGTGCTTGCCAAGAAAATGTAGAGAGAGAAGAGGAGCCAGAAAAGACTCAGAAGGTACCTAAACTTAATAGGGAAGAGACAGATGAGTCAAGTACTGAACTTCTTGAGAAAGAAGGGAAAATAACTTGAGAATGGATAAATACCCACCACCAGGGCTGAGAGATTTAAGTGTTTAGAATGAAGCTTAAAGGAGAAAAGGCTGTTGAGTGATGGTGGCAGAGGGAGGGTCTAGAAGTGGCAATGGAGAACATGGAACATGCCAATCCCCACTATCCCCAGACCAGTACATCAGAGGAATGAAAGAAGATATAACAAGTAATAGAATAGATATGCAAGGATGCAGTATTTTTTAAAGAAGTTAGATCCAGATTTCAGTAGGTGCCAGAAGGTAAAAAGTGCAAGGGAAAGAGACTAAAACGAAGCAAGTTTGAACAGAGATTATAAAAGGCTGAATGCAGGGTTGAGCAGAGCTGGATTGCAGCACAGGAAAGGTGCAGGCTGAGGTGACTGGGGATAAGAGAATGGAAAGTGGTGGTAGGGATGAGTGAGAGTCATTAAATAAAATATGGGCATCTCAAGTACAGAGCAATGAGGTAACAGATGAGCAGGTAAAGCACTCACAGATTCCCATAAAATTTTAAAAAGATCAACCTCTAAGGTAAGATCAACTTCCAAGGTACCACTAAAGTCTTTGGCTCATTTTATTCCCCCTCCATTTCCCTGTCTGATCCCTTATTGTCTGGACAAGCGGCCATGTTTTGGGAAAATTTAATTCTTTCATTCTTGTTTTAATTTCACTGTACTAATTGGTGAGTGACTCAATTAGCCCACTATCAGGCCAGGGTAGTTCTTGCCATGCTTCACTTTACTTCCGCCCTATCTTTTCTACAGTTGCCTTGCCTCTTTCCATTCCTGAAACAATAATCAAATCAACACTATAACTGCTAATGGAAAGGATATGACAATCTAATTTTTTATGTCTCCATTCACCATTTCTACACCTTCCAAAAGAAAATACTCCTTTCTAGATACTTTCTCCTTCACTACTTTTCTCTTTTATGAGAAGGTATGTTCCTTGAGGGTAGGAACTGTCTTTACTTTTGTATTTGTATCCCTGACACTTAACATAGTGAAATATAGAAATAACTTTAAATGCTTTTTCATTCATTCATTTATTCATGGATAAAAACTCTATGGAAGATTTCTAGGAGGGCGTGGACAAAAATTAGAGGGCACAAATGGGCTGTAATTGGAATATCTACATGGAAGAATTGATGATTGTTATTTTTGTTGAGATTTTGTTATTTTCATTTAAGAATAAAATAAAATTCTTAATATTTCTGGGGATGTCAGATGGACTTAGTAGAAAACTAAGTAGAAACTAAGTAGAAATACTTAGAATGTGATTTTGAAAGATATTTCAACACTAGGTTAAATATTATAAATAAACAGAAAAATACTAATATTTGGTAAGCAACACACACACACACCCTCTCCCCCACCCCATACACCCCTGTGAAGGATTTTAGAATCTATAAGTGGAAAAAAAAAAGGTAGAAAGCATTTGGTCAATAGGTGGAAAAACAATTGATATTTGTTGTTGGGGTTCACTATAGTTCAGCTAGACTGATAGAAGAATTAAATGAGGAGCCTGTGAAAAAAGAATACAAACCTGCTATAAAAGCATAAAATTGTAAATATGGGAGGATTCAATTATCTAAATGTGGTATTCTTTTTTCCAAAAAGCAATGTGACTAATAAATCTGGGATTTGCACTAATGATTATAATTCAAAAGGTTGAATAAAAGACAAAAAAGAATTGAAAATAAGTTAATATTTATATATTGCTTTAGGATTTGCAAAATGTTTCACATCTCACTGTATCAGGCCTGATTCTGACAAAAAAGGCTGCTTTACTAAAAAAAAATGACAGGAACCTTGGGGACAAATGCTTATTCAATGATAGTTTGTGACAGGGAATGATTTTTTAAAAACCAGGCATAGTAAAGTATACACCCTAGATCTTGGAAGAACAGATTATAAAGAGTTTACAATGGCTCAATATTTTATAGGATGTGAAACTCTGAAAAGATCCTGAAGTCAGAAGCAGAAAATATTCTTAAAATGAAGAAAAAGACAACCTGCCTAAAGATAATGGAATGTTTATAGAGGGAACATATAGACAAATTCAAAGTTTTACAAAAACTTGCATTAAAAAAATGAAAAAAAAATTAAGTAGCTGAGGTTGAACAAAAAAGAAAAGCACAGTACAGTAAGAACTGTGTACAGACTGATAATGAATGGTACCCACCATCCTGACTAAAAAGTAATGGACTGGGGCAGCTAGGTGGCGCAGCTAATAGAGCACCAGCCCTGGATTCAGGAGGATCTAAGTTCAAATCTGGCCTCAGACGCTTGACACACTTACTAGCTATGTGACTTTGGGCAAGTCACTTAACCCCAAGTGCCCTCAAAAAAAAGAAGAGAGAAAATAAATAAAAGGCAATGGACTCCAGATGCAGAATATGCCACATTTTCAGATACTACCAATGTGGGGTTTTGTTTTTGCTTACTGATGTATATTTGTTACTAGGGCTTTGGTTTTCTTTTGTATGTTTGTTTTTCAATAGGGAGGTACCTAGAAGAGAGAAGGGAACAGAAAGAAAGAAAGAAAAGGAAAAGAGGTCTATTAAAGTATCTAAAAAAATGTACAGAAGAGAATAGATCAGAAATAGATAAGGAGGGCAGTTGTGAAAGTTACATGTTGAATTTATTATATTTAAAATGGATAGCTATACATAATGCAGTTTTAAGTACAATTCATTTTTCCTGTTCTACTACATATATGGAAATGCCCATCTTATATGATCTATGATAAGAACAGAATAAAAATAACATTGTAAGCCCAGAAATCAACTGAGGATGGTAATTAAGAGGCAGGTATAACAAAAATAGGGAGGTGCTAATATTGTTGTATCCCGCCCTTGTAAGATCACATATAGAGTACTGTGTTCTACTCTGAGGACAGCAATTTAGGAAGAACATTGATAAATTGGAGAACATTTGGAAGAATGAAATAGGATGATGAAGGAGTTCAAGCCATATAAGAATCAACTGATGGAACCAGGAACATTTTGCTTAGAGAAAAGTCTGTCTTCTTTTTAGAGAACAAGTGTATATGCATGAGTGCAACAGATAAAACAGTTTTGACAGCTCTCTCTTTAAAAGTATATAAGGTCAAAATGTACATTAGGAAATCATCTTAGTATATTCAAAATTGGGGGAAAAAACCCTAGACCTTCCTCTGACCAAGTACCTTCAATCTCCTGCTGCACATGTCCCTGAGGGAGGTGGCAAAGGCTTGAACCTGGTTGACCTCCATCAGTATTAGCATAAGGCAAATCCCACCTTCTGAAGCCAACCTGCTCTCCAAATCAGGAGGTGCATAATCTCTAGTGCAAAGAAAAGTAATCTTCCCTTTAACCTTACCCTTTCCAACTCCTGCTATACCTATCCCTTGAAGGAGAGTACAAGGAAAGTCAGTGAAGAGCTTTTACTAGTATACATATTCAAATTCCATCTCTTGCTGCATTGCTTCCTACCTAATCTCTAGTTTTCAGAAGAAATAGTGAAACAGAGATGTACGCAATTGTCTCCAGCCCAATATCTAGCTTCCCTTGGGAATAGGAGACTTCCATTCAATGATGAAAATTCTCACACCCAGTCATACCCTAAACATTCCAGTTTTTCTGAACTCCTATAGGTCATTTTCCAAACTACTCCTTAACCACTTGATTCCTTATTCACACCCCACTCCAGTCTTCTAGCCCAAAGTTCCAACCAAGTACAACCATTCCCCCCCACTTCAATGTGCCTCCTAGAATGCCTGTTTCAGAGGTAACAAACTTCCCTTCATCCTAAATGTTTTCCCTTCCCAATCCTTCCATCTTTTAGCTATTACTAAAACCTGACTATCCCTCCACCCCCAACCCCACCTCGATAACAAAGTCTCCCTGGTCATCCTTTTCAGTAATGGCTGAACGAACCTTCATTCTCCTTAGCACACTTAGGTCAAGGAGGGGGACTCAGAATATTTTTTGTTCCTCATCACCACTTCTAGGTTCTCTCCTTATCTCCATTACTTAGTAACCTCTCCTCCATTGAGAATCACACTACTGATCTCTACCACCCAATCAAAATCTTGATAAACTGTTATTTATAGACATCCAGTTCACTTCCTTCCTTCTTCAATAAGTTAAGTATATGGCTCACAATCTTTCTCTCCTTTCCAATTCTTGCCTTCATTCCTCAATCTATTAACTTTTTATGATCTACTCCTTCACTTCTCCTCAAACACCCACAAAGATGACGAAACACTTTATCTCGCCATCATTCACAAATGTACTACCTCCATGTTCAAGAATTCTGAAACCCCCTTGTCCAGCCATAATCCAATGGCTGTCTACCCCTCTTGTCCTTTCCCTCTACCTTCCCTTAGCTAACTCTATGCTTCATCTGCACTGTGACCTTCAAACTCTTGATGCCTGATTTAACTCTCAGGTCACCTCCCCTGCACTAGCTCCTCTTTCCTGATCTTGATTCTCACAACTCTACATGTTCCTGTCCCAGATCTTACCCTCATCACATCACAAAACTGCATCCTGCAAGGCTCAGCCTTAAATGATCCCCACTATCTGCTGTCTTCCAGCTACTGATTAAAGGTGGGAAAAAAATCACAAAATTGTTTTGGGTTCACTATAAATTTGTTACACGACATCAATTGAGCCCTCACAGCTGCTAGGCAATCCTAGCATATCTCCCTCACTGACTTGATATTCCCCTCTCCTCAGAGGCTCCTCCAAAGCATTTTATCTTTCCTCAAATCTCCCATTTCCTGCCTTTCCCCTACCTCTTAGCTGAGAATTTTGCCTCATATTTTACAGAAAAAACAAATTGAGGCCATTTGTTGTGAGCTCCCTCTTCATCATCTCATATCACTCATATTCACTCCTGTCTCACTTGATGCAGTGACCTTACTCCCTATACCTGCTCAAGCAATCCTCCAATAGACTGCCCTCTCTGTAATTTCTAAACTACCACTCACTTATTTTCAATCTCTCCTTCTCTACTCACTCTTTCCCTACTGCCTATAAACATGTCCAAGTCTCACCCATCCTCAAAAGAACTCTTATTTTATCCTTCCATTCCTGTTAACTATTTTCCTATATCTCTTTTGCCATTTGTGATTAAACACTTCAAAAGAGCTATCTACAACAGATACCTCCACTTTCTTCTTGATCTCTTCTTAACTCCTTACAATCCAGCTTCCTACCTCATCATTCCACTGAAACTGTTCTCTCCAAAGTTAGCAAAGATCTTTTAATTGCCAAATCTAATGGCCCTTTCTAAATCCACATTCTACTTGACCTCTTTGTAGCTTTTGATACTGCTGATCACCCTCTCCTGCTTGACACCCTCCTCTCTTCTGATTCTCATCCTACCTATCTGACTGCTTCTTGGGTCTCCTTTGTTGTACATGCCCTCTTACCAGAAGGTACCACAGGGTACTGTCCTGGATCCTCGTCTCTTTGCACTCTCACTTCACTTTGTGATCTTACCAGTAACCATGGATTTTGTCATCATCTCTATGCTGATGATTCTCTATTCTAACTATCCTGCCCTAACCTTTCTGCTAACCTTCAATCTTGCATCTCTAAATGCCTTTTAGGCATCTTGAAATACATGTACTGTAGACACCTTAAAGTCAACATGTCCAAAACTGAAGTAATTAATCTTTCCCCAAAACTCTACCCCTCTGTCCATATCTGCTCTATTTCTGTAGAGGGTAACACCATTCTCCCCGTTCTTTAGGCTCCTAACCTAGATGCAGTCATCATCAGCTCCTCATCATTTTTTACCTGCTTTATCCAATTTGTTACCAAGGACTTCTAACTTCACCTTTGCAACATATCCTGAAGCCATGTTCTTCTCTTTTGTGACACTGACATCACTCTGGTGCAGGCCCTTTTCATATCACACTTAGACTACTACAATAGTCTACTGATGGATCTGCCTTCCTTAAGGCCCTCCCCACTACAATTCACCTTCCATTAAGTGACCAAAGTAATTTTCCTAAAGCACAAGTCCAATCCTGTCATATACACATACGCCACCACTACTCAACAAGTCTAGCCCCCTCCTACCTTTCTAGTGTCCTTACACCTTACTCCCCATCACATACTTGCTGATACTGTGACATTGGCCTCCTTGCTTTTCCATGATGAACATGACACACCATTTATCAGTTCCTATCATTTTCTCTGCCTTTCCCCCATGCCTGGAAGGTTTACCCTCTTCATCTCTGCCTCCTGCCTTCTCTAGCTTCCTTTAAGTCTCAAGTAAAATCCCATTTTCTACAACTCCTCTTTACTGTAGTGCCTTTTCTCTCAATTATTTATTGCTTGTGCTGTATCTACCTTGTTTGTACATGGTTGTTTGCTTGTCTCCACCACTAGATCATGAACTCCTCGAGGACAAGAAGTGTATTCCCTCATTTTGTATCTTTGGTGCTTAGCACAGTGCCAGACATGTAGTGGGAGATTAATGAATGTTTATTGACTGATTGGTCAGAGCTTCACTACAATCTTGTTTTTAGTCCTTAGTTCCTATTACCCACACAGCACATTAAGAACTTAAGATAGAGAGAAATGAAACAAAGATGATTAAAGACACAAGCAGATAGAAACTAAAACGTACAAAGAAATATTACCACAGATGACTAATATGTGAACTAAATTTATGAAAATCCAGACACATTAACAGATATATTGTGATAGATAGTACCTATTACAAATAAATTCTTCACTTTCAAAAAAAGCATCCACTTGAATTCCTTGAAATGTACTCCAATACATTTGAGTAACTTTATTTACAACTAATTATCTGAGAGAAACAAGGGAGTCTCTCTTTAAAACATAAAAAGTTAAATGTTTGGGGGCAACCTGAGTTCAAATCCAACCACAGACACTTAACACGTACAAGCTATGTGACCTTGGGCAAGTCACTTAACCCCAACTGCCCTGCCTTCCCCCCCCCTCCAAAAACAACAGCAAAAAAAAAAAAACAACAACAACAAAAGTTAAATGTTTGAATCAGATGAGGACAAATAAGAATTTATGGAACTAAGCAGGAACCTACACAAAAGCAGTTTTGAAATCATGATGTAGTTACATAGGAAAATAATAATAATATTAGCGGACATCTCTACAGCACTTTTGAGTTTGCAAAGTATTTTCTATACAGGATGTTCTAAAAATCTTAAAGCAATTCTGAGGTTTAATAGCTTAAAACAACACTAAAACTTCAGTAACATTCAACATATAAATCATATTTGATTCTAACAACATCTTGAAGTCGGTAAGTACCCCTGGGATTGTTAGCTCCATTTCATAAATAACAAAACTGAGGTTCAGAGAAGCTAAGTGACTGTCCTATAATCATACATTTTGAAACTGCTAGAGACAAGTTTTAAACACAAGTTCTCCTGACTATAAATCTAGTACTTTAGGGGCGGCCAGGTGGCTCAGCGAGTAAGAGCACTGGCTCCAGTGTCGGGATGACCTGGATCAAATCCAAGCTCAGATACTCAGCACCACCCAGAGATAACTGGCCCTGTAACCTTGAGCAAGTTACTTAACCCTGATTGCTTAAAAAAAAAAAAAAAACTAGTACTTTATCCACTATGCCACTTTGCCCTCTTACTGTCATTTATGAAAATTAGATTAATTGGATTTATATTAACCTTTGCAAATAAATAAATGCCTAAAACAAGGTACTTCTTAAATGCAGGGATTGTTTCAATAGAAAATTATTGCATATTATACAAATGCACATATGAAAGAGATTACTCAAGTCCACAGAGGTAAATGACATAAGAAAACAAAATTAAACAAGAACATGAAGAATTTATGTTAGATTGAAAAAACAACTTCCTTAACTGTGTTGGTTGTTAAACATCAGAATGATTAACACAAGGATATTATGTCACTTCATTTTCTGAAAGAAAAATCAACAAGACTTGTCAACTGGTTGAAGGTTGGAGGGGTGCATGGTGAAAGTGAATGACAGGGAAGAGTCAAACTTGTACATTTAAGTGACTTGGAAGATAATGGTGTCTTTAACAGGACTGAGGAAGACTGGATAAAAAATTAGTTTAGTGGGAAATATAATGAGTATTGCTCCACACAGTTTGAATTTGAGATAGCTATGGGAAATTCAAGAAGAAACATCTACCATGAAGTTGATGGTAATAATAACAACAGCAACAATAAAAAAATGTGTAATACAGAGTTTACATATTCTATAACATAATATATAATAGTTGGATTTATATGATGCTTTAATGCTTGGAAAGTTATTTTATATATATATAAAAATTAAAATTTGATCCTCCCATTTCACAGATAGGCAAACTGATCTTGGTAGAGGATTAATTATATAAAAAAAGTTATTACTTTATAATGATATTATATAAACAAATTACATAACACATATAAAATATATAATATATAAAATATAATATACAAATAATTATATAAAGTTATTACTAATCTGAGACAGAATTTTAACTCAGCTCTGAGTCTAAATCTTATATATACTGTGCTACCTAGCTGCTCAGCTGCTGATAAATGGAGGTGGAACACCAAATTTGGTATGAAAGGATAAGAGTTTGACTTCCGACTCTAATTCATAAGTTGTTTGACTTGGACTAGTCACTTCCTCTTTAGGCCTAATCCTTCATCTACAAAATGAGGGATGTAGCACAAGTGATCTCACAGGTTCCTTCTAGGTCTAAATCTATGATCCTAAGATAGTTGTTTTGAAATGATTCAGCTATGTTTTGTGCAGAGATAGAAGGAAGGACTAGATGACCTCTCATTCCTTCTGCTCATACTTCAAACACAGTTTAATTTTAGTATTACAGAAACCAAAAATTTTACATGTGGAAGTAGTCAAGAATATCATCTAGTACAGAGCTTCTTAAACTTTTTCCACTTGCAATCCCTTCAGTGTTTCTTAAAACTCAGGGTCAGGACTTAAAGTTTAAGAAGTACTGAAATTTCTAGTTCAATAACCCACTTTATGTTTACAGAAGAGGAAATAGAGGCTTATAATAAGAGTTAACAATTTAGTTCCTTATCCTGTATCATAGAATCATTGAATGAGAATCTCTGATTTGGAAAGAAGCTCAGAGCTCATTTAGTCCAATCTATACCTGGGAAGAAATTCCAACTATTACATATGAGAAATGATTATGTATAAACTCTTCCAATGAAAGGAAACTCACTACCTCCAGGGGCAGGCAATTCCACTTTTAAACTATAATTGTGAGGAAGTTTGTCCTGAGACTTCACTGAATCCATAATTTCATCAATACAAATACTCCCTTCAGTATTGTAAAGCATAATCCCATGCACACTTTTTCATCCTATGACCTTATTCTCATATATCATATCATCTTGACCTTATTCTCATATATCCTTGAATATTATAACTAGAAGTCTTTCCTATAAAGGTCGTTTCACATTACACGACTTCCAGTGAAACACTCAACCTCTCCATTTGGTTTTGGGTTTTTTTTGCCTTTTGGAGGACAATTGAGGTTAAGTAACTTGCCCAAGGTTACACGGCTAGTATTTTTGTGTGGGTGTTAAGTGTCTGAGGCCAAAACCGAACTCGGGTCTTCCTGACTCTGGCTGCCCCATCTCTCCATTTGTTTCTGTTTATGTTCAGTGTAAATAATTTCCTTTTCTGATCATACATTTCCTGGGTAGGTCAAAATTTTCCTTCCATGTAACTTTATCCCAATGTTCTTAGTCGTATGCTAAGCCAATAAGTCTTTTTCCTTTTTGACATGACAAACCTTCAAATACTGAAAGGTAGATTGTTGTAGAGTATGTCATTCAGTCCTCTCAGCAGCCAAACTTCAACTGCCATCCTCTAAAGTTACCAAATTATTAAAGAAATTCTTAAAAAATAGTGCCTTTAGGGGTGGCTAGGTGGTGCAGTGAATAGAGCACTGGGAAAACAAAAAAAGTGCCTTTAAAAGAGAACAAGAGTCCAGGAATAGTGTGACCAAAGGAAAATATAATGGGATTATGACTGTCCTTATTCAATGCACTATTCTGTACCTTTCTATTAATGTAAGGTTTAGCTTTGGGAGATAACATCACAGTATCCACTCACTCCAAGATAACTCTTCACTAACCCTCTTCCCAGTCTTTTTTCACATGAAGTGCTATGTAGCTATGATTCCACCACCATGTAATTATGTGGTAGATTTTTTAAAAGTCAAAAATAGAACTACATACACACACACACGTAATGTGTGAGTTTTGGTAGGGATTTTTTTATATTTTACACTTTCTGTGAAATAACAGTTTTTAAAAAAGAAATAAAAAAGATAAATATGATAGCTTACAATTTAGACTAGAAGATGTTGTTTGGTTATTCAGTTATGTCTAACTCTTTGTGATCCCATTTGGGGTTTTCTTGGAAGATATATTAATTTGCCATTTCTTTCTCTACTTCATTTTACAGATGAGGAAACTGAGGCAAACAGGGTTAAGTGACTTGCCCAGGGTCACAAAGCTAGAAAGTGTCTGAATTTAAATTTGAACTCAGGTCCTTGACTTGAGGTTCAGGATTCTAGATACCATGACACCTTTAGACTAGAAGGTGGAATAGCTTTTTAAAGTAGTGAGTGATGAAAAAAGAATAGTCAAGAAAAGACAAAAATGCAGAACTTAACAGCAAATATCAGAACAAAATAAGAAAAAGCATAATTATAAAATTTGAATTCTCTAGGAACCAAGGCAATGGACCTGTACACAAGACAGGGCAATGGCAAGATAATGTGAGAAATACAGGCCTTTCAGAAAAACACAATGAAACAAAGAATTTAGTCTCATATTCAGGAAACCATGTAAGAAAATTGTTTAAAAGCATTAAAAAAAAAAAGAGGATAAATTACAGATTGAGGAACCCACAGAACACTGCCAGAGAAGAATTTCGATTACATCTCACCCAGAAATGGTACCAAGTTTAAAAACTTTAATTTCAAAAGAAACATTTTTCAAGATGCCAGTTGGACATTAATGAACTCCATTTTCATTAGTGCACAAAGATGTATTACTATTAAGAAAAGGAAATCTACTTGTACTCCAAAAAAAATCATATCCTACAATGTCATGTATTTCCTGACATTACAAATACAGAACATAAATAATAACAAAATTTATCTGGAGGAACAAAAGGAAAATAATGAAAACAAATGTAGAGATCAAAAGTGACTAGCACTACCAAGTCTCAAAATATATAATTATCATAGTTATTTAGTACTGATTACAAAATAGTAAAATTGCTCAATGGGACACCGAGGAAGCAAGTCCAAAGCAACCAAACAGAACAGCCAACTACCGAGATAAAGACTTCCTATTTGACAAAACTGGAAAGTAGAATGGCAGAAATTGGATTTAGAATAATATATTGTAATAAGCTTCAAATGGGTAAATAAATAATCTAAATATAAATGATCACATCATTTTAAAAAAGTAGAAGAAAATGGAAGGAGATAGTGTGCATAGATAGCTATGGCTAAGAGATTTTTTTTTTAACTAAACAAAGAATAAAGATAATCAGAGAAAATAAAATGAATAATTTCAATTACATAAAATTCAAAAAAAAATTTCCCCATGAACAAAATGGATATTCCAGAATTGAAAAATGAGGGGATAATTAGGTAAAAAAATTGCACCAAATATCTTTGGTAATGGACTCAAACATCTCAAATATAATGTTCAACACGTATTTATTAAGAGCCTACTATGATCCAAACACCACGGTAAACACTGGAGATACTAAGCCAAAAATGAAGAAATCCCCATTCTCATAAAGTTTATATTCCACAGGGGGAGACAAAATATTCATATTAACATGTATTAATATACATACAAATTACAAAGTGATTTTGGGGAGGAGAGTGAGTTGGACTAACAGTTGAGGGGATAAGGAGAGGCCTCATACTGAGGGTGCAATTGAGCTAAGTTTTGAAGGAAGTTAGGGATTCTAAGAGGAAGAAACAAGGAGGGACCACATTTCAAGTATGGGGAACAGCTTATGCAATGATACATGAACAGAAGACAAAATGCTGTGTGAGGAACAGAAAGACCAATTTTGTCTGATGTAGGAATGTGTAAACAGAGTAACATAATAAAGCTGAAAAGGTAGATTGGATCTAGGTTGTAAAAGGCTTTAAATGGCAAATAGAGGCATCTGTATCTTATACTAGAGGTAATAGCATACCACCAGTTTATTTAACAGGGAAATGGAATGGTCAGATCAGTGCTTTAGGAATACCAGTTTGGCATCTGTGTGGAAGATGGAATGACAGGAGAGATTTCAGGCAGGGAGACAATTTTGATACTGGTGCAAGAGTCCTGGTGAGACATGATGAAAGCTTGAAGTAAGTTGGTGACTACGCTAGTACAAAGGGCTGGATCAGAAAGAGGTAATAGATGCAAATATATAAGAATAAAATCTAATCAACAGTAAATAATCAATCAACAAGCATTTATTGAACACTGTGTGCTAAGCAACGGGGGAACAAAAAACACAAAAACACAGTTCTGACTCTTAAGGAGTTTACAATACAATAGGTAAACAGTCAAAGGCAGTTTTTAAAAGATGAAATACAAGTTAACAGCCAAATGAAAGTCTACTCCAAATTACTAAAATCAAGAGAAATATGAATTAATCAACTCTCAGTTCTCATCTCATATCTAGTATACTGGTAGAGGTGACAAAAGAAGAAAATCTAAAATGTCAGGGGAGCTTTGGTGATACAAATTAACAAATTGCTGGTGAAAATAAATATAAATTGGTTGAACCATTCTTATTAATCCATTTTGGGGGGGAGGTGGAGGGCAACTGGGGTTAAGTGACTTGCCCAAGGTCATACAGCTAGTTTTTGTGTTAAGTGTCTGAGGGCGGATTTGAATTCAGGTCTTCTTGACTCCAGGGCTGGTGCTCTATTCACTGTGCCACCTAGCCTCCACCGAACCATTCTTGTAGATGATATGGAATTATATTTCATATTATACATATAACCCAACAATACCACTCCCAAGGAGATCAAAGATAGAGGACAAAGTACTATAGCAGAGAATTCCTCTCTCTCTCTCTCTCTCTCTCTCTCTCTCTCTCTCTCTCTCTCTCTCT
>NW_027187302.1:6733432-6739843 GCF_028583685.1 Petaurus breviceps papuanus
TCTCTCTCTCTCTCTCTCTCTCTCTCTCTCTCTCTCTCTCTCTCTCTGACTCTCTCTCTCTCTAACATGGTTCCCTCAATAACCAATTTGCTTAGTAAGTCGATTTTTTTTTTTTTGGATAAAATAAAGGTGAGCAGGTGAGCAGCCTCTGCCCTTATCCAAATGAATTTCAAATTGTTGAGGTAAAAACTAATAAGTCCTTATTTTATCTGTATAAACACAAAATATAAATCAACTAAGGTTATAAAGAATGCTTTTAGGAATCTAAAATCATATGAGAATTCTGAAATAAAAATAAGCATCCTCAATGGATATATTTTTCTCAACAGAGAAAATAAAAGAAAAATTATAGACAAATAAAACTATCAACAGAAAGTATAATCCATTAAGAAGGCTACTTTATTCAACAAACATGGGATTCTAATTGTCCTAAAGGTCTTGTCTATAACATGCTATTTAATAGCTTTCTCTTGCTTAAAGGCTGCTTTCTAACTACATGAATCTCAAAATTAAGGTACAATCTGTTCATTGCTGGTAGTAAACAGAGTTCTAGGAAGTAATTGATCCTTGAAAGGACATATTTCCACGGGATAATAAGTCCACTGCACTCTGTACTATCATGACATGAGAAATTTAAGCTGAACAAAAACAACAGCTGTATAATTAAAATGGTAAAGGAAAATATAGCAATATTTTCTCTCTGAGAGTCAAGGTAAAAATAACAACTCTTAAAAGACTATCAAGGATTCAGGTCAACAGTATGATTGAGAATTATTGCATTAAGATGCTTAAATATTAGCTAATTATTTTTGGTTCAAAATTAATATTTGAATTATCACTACTATGTCTTAATATTATTTGTATCAGATTAATTTTTCCTTTTAAATGATAGCCCCCCCCCCCATAAGCCTTTCCAATTATTTCTTTCATTCTTTCTAGCTTTTAGGTAAAGAACCTCTTTTAGTACCGAAAACTTTTTTATATTCAGCTTTATAGATGTTTGAACAATTGAATTATAAAGACTGTGCTTCTTATTTGTAGCATTTATATATTTAGAAACTTAAGCTCCCACAGAAGTCAAGAAAAATCTATTAAGCATCTAATATAGAACACAATACTAAATGCTAGGGGTAATAAAAGATAAAAGTAGTTTGATGTTTCTCTCTTTGGGTTTAACTAGTCTAATCTATCATATCTAAACCATGCAAGAAACATAGTTGTGTACTAACAGCAGGCTTAATAAATTTATGTTGACAATCAATACTTATAAAGCAAATTATAACAAAGGACATTTATCTGTGGTTAATTTTTGTGTTAAAACATCAAAGTAAAAATTCTGAAATAATAATATATCCCAGGAAAACAGAAACCATAACTTTTCCAACTTCAAGTAACAACACTTACAGTATGCACTTTCTGGTAGGATTTTCAACTGTATTTGAGAATAACTGACCTCTTACAGAAGAAGAACAAGGAATGTATTTTAGATGCAAAGGATTAAAAAAAAGGATCTCATTCAGAAACAATTTCCTTGAATGGATATTATACTAAAAAAATTGTTGCAATTTCATAAAAATAAAGGCCAACTTTGTGTTTGCTAAGTACACCATAAATTCTGATCAAGTGTTCATAAAGAACACTAGGATTCCTTGAAATAATCTTTGAAAAGTCCAACCTCCACTTGACATGAAATTATTAGCCAAATATGAACTTTCTTGATTAGTGGCAGAGATATAAACTGAACAGAAGAAAGAGGAAACTCTTTCCCTCATTACAATTGGTATCTTGTATCCAAAGCATTCTAAAGGTTATATTTTTAGACTATATTCTTTTTTTTAAAAACAATTTATATATATTTTTTCTCTTTATCTAGGAAGTCTACAACTTCTGTAATGGTTTTGTCTTTGAAAAAACAATGGTGCTATCAACATAGAACCATGCCCAGAACTCCTTCATTTTTAAAAAACAGAAACAAAAACTGACTTGACCCTACCATGTCCACAAGCTATTGTCCTATCTCTCAACCATAACTGAATTCCAACAAAAAAAGCTGTCTACATTCCAAGATTCCAGTGCCTCTCACTTTTTAACCTCTTAAAATTTAGCCTCATCATTCAACTGAGACTACTTTCTCCAAAGTCATCAATAATCACATTTAACTACCAAATACAAAGGCCTTTTCTTGAGCATCACCTTTATCTTTCTACAGCATTTGACCCTACTGGTCACCCTTTTCTCCTGGATACTCCCCCTCCTAGTTTTTCTGGACACTATTATTTTCTTCTTGTTGTTTGATGCTCCTTCTCAATTACTTCTGTTGGATCATTATCCATAATCTGAACCCACTGTGAGTGAACCCCAAGATGTAGTTCTATGCCCCCTCTTCTATCTATATACTTTCCCATTTAGTGATTTTATCAGCTCCTATAGTTTCAATAATCATCCCTATAGAGATGATTCCTAGATCAATATATCTAGCCCTTCTCTCTCTACTGAGTTCCAGTCTCACACACTCTACTGCCTATGGAAAATATCAAACCATATATTCAATAGGCCCTTCGCCCTCAACATGTCCAAAGTATAATTCACTATCTTTTCCCAAAAAATCACTCCTATCATGAACTTCCCACCTTCTGTCAAGAAAACCACCATCCTCCCAGTCGATCACGTTGGCAGCCTTGAGTTACCCTCTTATCTCTACTCTCCCTCATCCCACATATTCACTCAGTTGCCAAATCTTATTGAGTCTACATCCACAATATCTCTTCCATTTGTCCTCTTCTTCTTACTCACATTGCCATTACTTTGCTTCAGACCCTCATTAACTCTTCAATGGATTATTGCAACAACTTTCTAATTAAACTGCCTCATCTCTCTCCTATTCAATGCACCCTCTCAATCCATCAGTAGCTAAAATAATATCCCTAAAGCATAAGTCTGACTGAATCATTGCATAAGAGCACCAACGGCACCCTACCAAATGAACCATAAAATAAAAATTCCTTTATTTGGTATTTAAAGACCTTCACAATGTGCTTCAACCTACCTTTTCAAGTTTATTATACATCATTCCTCACCATACACTCTAAGATCTAGACAGCTTGGCTTCCTTGCTATTTTTCACATACAATATTTAATCTTCTATACCTTTGAATATGCCCCCCTCTATACCTAGAATATACTTTCTTCCCAACAATGCCTCTTCGAAATCCTAGTTTCCTTTAAAACTCAGGTCAAGAACCTTACATAGGAACAAAAGGTCTTTCCAAATCCTCTCCACTGTTCATGTTCTCCCAACCAAAATAAATTACCTTTTACTTAATTTTTATGTACTTTATATACACTTTTATGTCCACAAGTTGTTTCCCTTTAGAGAACACAAGTTGCTTAAGGAGAGGAACTATTTCATTTTTGTTTTTATAGTAGTAGATATATAGGACCTGGCTCATAGTAGGCACTTAATAAGTAAGTGATGAATTGAAATGAAATTGGGGTAAAAAAACATTTCCATTGGAATGTATCTCCAATAATGTAAGGAAAGAAAAATATATCAAATGTAGAAAAGTTTATAGAAAATAGTTTATAACCAACTATTCAGAAACATAGGCATTCCAAAATGAGATAAATCTATATTTTATTTAAATATCTGCATCTAATTCACAAAGCTAATATAGAACAAAAGTATAAGAAAGTTAAAAATTTACAAGTTATTTAATGAGAAATTATGCAATGGCACTAATCTATAAGATTTGTTGGTGAGATTCACCCTACCTCCCATTACCTCCCATTTTTCTTCTCTGTGTACATGCTGCATTCCCTAAGTAGGGAGCAGAGATTGTTTTATTTTGATCTTTGTAATTAATCAAGCTAGCACTGTACCTTAACTCTTAGTATGAGATTTAAAAAACATTTGACAAATGGAAGTTTGACAGAGTTACTTCACTCATCTGATACTCAAGTTTCTTAATCTGTAAACAAGGAATATGACCTCTAATGTCTCTGTCTTCCAGGTCTAAAACCAACAATGCTATGATATTGTCAGTGCTCCTACAATAATCCACATTTATACATAATGGAAAATTATCTTGTAGATGACATAATGGAAAATCTAAAACTTTAGGTGATAAGATTATTCCCCCCCTCAATATTCATTGTTCCTTTATCTGTAAAATATTTGTATACATGTTCCAAATAAAGTATTACATTTATAATGTCAAAATGTTCTTGTTAATGAACTTTTCTGATCATATGACATAGTTAGAAGAGGGGAAGAAAGAAAACTTTCCCTTGTGTATTTAGAACTAAAAAAATTAAGGAGATTAAAGCAGAACTTACTACTCCATCTCTAGTTCAGCTATAATAGTTTCTGTGCTCCTTTATCACTTTAATAATTTCTAGCATATATGTAATTGGTAAATATAATTAGGAAATATAATAGGAAATCAGGAGACAGGACTTGTGGTCCCACTTGTGGTCCCTGTTCTGACAGCTAGAAGTGTCACTTCAATTCATTATAATAAAACACATATTATTCACCTACTATGGGCAAAGATACCAAAATAAAATATATTTATATTAAAGAGAAAATACCTCTCAGTTAATTGACCAGAATTACAACCTTTTATTATCCTGGATATGGAAAAAGATCATAATGATGAAATATTCTTGATGCATCAGACTGAAAAATTA
Source organism: Petaurus breviceps papuanus (assembly GCF_028583685.1). Taxonomy (NCBI): domain Eukaryota; kingdom Metazoa; phylum Chordata; class Mammalia; order Diprotodontia; family Petauridae; genus Petaurus; species Petaurus breviceps. Next base: position 6,738,122 of record NW_027187302.1, read on the forward strand.
GATATTCACAGACCATGTCTGATACTAAGGTACTAATTGGCATCTGGATAACCTGCTCTTTCCCTTTTGCTCTCATTGTAAAAGATTCATAAATTTAATTTGGTTAACAGCATGGTCCACTGGACTAAAGTACAGCACTGTAGTGAAAAATCCAGAGTTCTAATCACAGTGTTATTGTTCCTCTTCTAATCCCAATTCACAAAATTTCCTTGGATAAATCATAAAATAAATAAATTTTCTCAGTTTTCTCACTTGTAAAATGGAGGTAAAATCTGAACTACTTCATAAGGAATAATTAACATTTGAACAAATAGTCATAAAAATACAGAGTGACTAAACTCTGTTTGGGAAACAAGTCAAAATGCATCAAATCATTAATTATAAATATTTTCATCTTAATAGAACACTATATTGGAAAACTACAATGAATTCTTTTGGAAACTGAGACCCACAATTTCCATATTATGTAACAACAACAATAGCAATAGCTTACATTTATATAACACTCTACAATTTACAAAATATTTTCCTCACAATGACCCAGTGAGACAGACAGTATAATAAGCATTACTTTCTGCTTATAGATGAAGTTGAGGCTCAAAGAAGCTAAGAGATCTGCCCAGAGTTAAGCAAATAATGAGTGGCAGAGAACAAAGGCTCAAGTCTATGTACCCATCTACAAGTTTAGCATACTTTCCCTTGCATATTTGGAACTAAAAAAATTAAGGAGATTAAAGTAGAATTTACTACTCCATCTCTAGTTCAGTTATAATAGTTTCTGTGCTCCCTTATCACTTTAATAATTTCTAGCATATATATAATTGGTAAATATATAAAGAAATACACTGGGAAAGAATTTTTGTCCTGCATAGGAGAAATAATTGACAGAACAGGAAATTTTAATCCAGAATGGTAAGTCTCACCATAGAAACAAACAACAGGAAAATTAATTGGGAACATAAATTTAATGGAAATGAAGAACAATTTGGAGGAAGAGAAAAAAGCAATAATTTTTTTTTTTAAAAGCATGATCTCCATTTAAGCAAAACATCATGATCTTACAGACAGGATAAGTAGAGACAACTTAAAGATTATAGGTGTCCCAAAAGAAGAGAATAGAACATCACAATAAAAGAAATAATATAAGAAATGCTAATCCAAAGAATCCAGAAATTGCCTCCAGAAAATAACCTTAGGTTATAAACTCCAAATCATAGAGAGGTTAAGTTTAATAATTTCACTTGACAAACAACACATTTTGTAAAAGACTGGGGAAAAGACCTTCAAATATAAAGGAAAGGAAATTTGAATTATATAAGACTATTCTAAACCCAAAGAGCAATACTAAATGGATTGTGTTCCAAGGAACAAAGAACCTCAAGATGTAGTCCAAGGTGACCTAACCTGCAAATATGAAATTAAGCACAAATGAAGAAAAAAAAAAAAGAGATATTAGGGGCGACTAGGTGGTGCAGTGAATAGAGCACCGGCCCTGGAGTCAGGAGGACCTGACTTCAAATCCAGCCTCAGACACTTAACACACACACACAGCAAAATACAAAACCAAAACCAAAAACCTAGCCATGTGACCTTGGGCAAGTCACTTAACTCTAATTACCCTACCTTCCCCCTACAAAAAAATAAGGGAAAAAGAGATGTTAAATTAAAAACTGGCGGAAGGAAGGAAGGAAGGAAGGAAGGAAGGAAGGAAGGAAGGAAGGA
>NW_027187302.1:6739853-6769454 GCF_028583685.1 Petaurus breviceps papuanus
AGGAAGGAAGGAAGGAAGGAAGGAAGGAAGGAAGGAAGGAAGGAAGGCATTCCTGGAAAGGACACCAGAAGTAAAGGAACTGCTTAGCAAAAACCCCAGACAATATGCAGGAAGGAAAAAGAAATACAGCCACTAAGGACAAAAACAAACCCAAAGAGACCATTAACAGCTTTCTAAATGTACATGAGGAGACAATGATAAAAGTAGAAGACAAATAGAAGTGATAGTAGAGAAAAATGTTGAAACATCATAAACTAATTCTCACAACACCTGACTACAGGTGTATCAATGAGTTTTGTAAAACTAAATTACAGAATAGAAAGGAAATAAAAGATGGGAAGGATGGAAGAAAATAGTGATATAACTTAATCAGGTCAAATGTTAAAAATGAAGGGAAAATAACTATTGTAGTCAATTTAGGAAGAAGAGAGCCAATAAAAGAATGGATGAGAAGGGAAAAGCAGGAACTGAAAAAGGAAAGGGAAAATCTTTGTTTCAATAATAGAAGCAAATAGCACTGAAGAATGTGCCCATAGGAGAAGAGAGAAATTCTATAAAGAGCGATGGGAACTTTATAATAGGTATTATGAGCAGGCATTTGGTGCTTCAAGAGACCCCTCACCCTGCCTCAGAAGAGGAATTGGTGATGGCACCCAGAAGAGTGGAGGTCCTGGACTCAGGGAAGAGATTGAGGCAAATGGGGAAAATGACCAAGGAAAGGGCAAGACTCAATAATGAATTTCACAATCAAGAGGTAGAGAAGGAAACATGCATTTATTAAATGTCTCCTATGTGTCAGGTGTTAAGTATTTTACAAATATTTTCGCATTTGAATCTAACAAAAACTCTGTAAGATAAGTATTATTAAGACCTCCATTTTATAGTTGAGGAAATTGAGGAAGAGAAATATTAAATGACTTGTTCCGGCTCATAAAGTTTCTTAATTATTGGAGGCTAAATTTGAACTCAGATCTTCCAGACTCTAGACCCAGGGCTCTTCCATTGTGCCATTTAGTTGTAAATGAGAAAATTCCTACCAAAGGACAACATCCTCACTACTTATTACCTTTAGTAATTAGCCTTTCTGAGAGGCAAAAGAGGGGGGGAAAGGGAGCCAGAGTGCAAATTATACAAGGCAATAATAAACAAGTTGAAGGGAAGGATGATTCTAATTGACTACTTAACTGAGAAGTAAAAGAGTAGAAGAAATAACTAAATAAAAGCAAGCAAGAAAAGGGAATAAGCAAACCTCCCCAAATAGGGAAAGCAGGGAAAAGATGGAAGGGGATAGGGAGCTTGAGGGTGAAGGGAACAGAGATGGTGGGAGTAGGGATGCTTTAACATATTAAGTTAAAGTTAAAAGACATAGTACAGTGTTTACGGAGGAAGACATGAAAATTATAATTTCAAAACAAAACAACATTAAAGACAAATGGAGGAAACTTTAAGAACCAGGAGTAAAAGTCTCCATGGCCCTTGAAAGACAGAAGAGTTAATGAAGGGTTAGATTTTGTTGTAAGCCTGTGTCAAGTTCTTGGGCCTCCAAGTGCAAACTCACCAGGTGTAGGAGGTGAGGAAAGGTGCTGAGTGATTTCAGAGTCAGTGAGGTTCATGGCATTTGGGCTTTTTTTTTTGTTATTTGTTTTTTTATTAACCTTCTTTCAGATTCTGGGTGTCGCAGCTCATGGAGACAGCTGAAATTATTGTCCTTCACACATAACTTCTGTTTCAGAGATGTTTGAATGGTCATGGGAATCATAGAAATACAAAGAGTTTGGCTCTAACATAAAGTATCAAGTCAGAAAGTAGGCTTGAAGAATGAGGGGGAGAGGGAAGAATCACACTATGAAAAGCTATTGAGGTGACAGGGATGCTCACAACACAAATCCAAAAGAAGAAAACAATCCCAAAATGTCTACAAGCAAAACTTCAAAGAAAAGCACATCAGGAAAACAAATTCAAAGAGTATTCCTTGAAAAGATGAAACAAAAGTTGTGGTGAGTTTTTTAGACTTAATTTAAATGAAATAAAGCACTAGAGGAAGAATAATACTTGCAACCAATCAAACAATAAACATTAAGCACCTACTATGTGCTAGGCACTGTGCAAAATGCTGGGGATACCAAAAGAAGCAAAATACAGTCCTTGCTCTCAATGTGCACAATTTATTTCACAGGGTCATTGTGAGGTGAAACGAGGTATCTGTAGTAGAGTGACTGGGAAGTTGTAGAAGCTGACTCAGCCACCATACTACAACAATGAATAAGCTACCACACCAAACAGTTTTTAGAAATAGCTTAGGCTGAGTAATGTCTATCCCTGCAAAGGCACAAAGTTGCAGAGGAAAAGGACTGAAGTTTACAGGCAAAGCTCTGGAGAAGATAAATTTTTTTAGGTATATGCTAGGAGAGTTAGCTGGGGAATTCCTGACTACTGGAAATTGTAAAAGCAGCTTCAAGCTAGGTTGGAATCAGAAAAAGTGAATCAAAAGGAAATAGCCTCCCTCCCAATTTCATGATCTCAACTAGTCCATATTATCTTCCATATACTGTGATGTCATATAATTATATGGCATAGGTTAAAGAAATGCCTTTCAAGAAAAAAAAATCTCTAAATAAAATACGGTCCCACATCTAAAATACACACACACACACACACCACACCACACTTTACATATTCTACCTGCCTTGGCAGGCTAATAAAATGGCCATAGATTAATAAGATTTTGATCCTGCTTTTGTTGAACAAATATTTTAACATTTCCCCTAAATAAAAACACACGATTTGCTCATTAAATTATGGTGCAAAGAGAGTACTGATGAAGGACCAATAAAGCATTTGGCAAAAATGACATCACTGTTCTATTAAAGGAAACCCTGGAAGCTGAGAGAAAGTAGTATTATGCACAGGTCAGTTAAACATAAGAAAGATAATTGTGGCTGGAGAGAAGGCAGTCTGAGTTTTATGTGATAAAAATAGGAAGATCTTGATTAATTAAAGTTAAATATATGATAATTATAATTTAACATAAAGATTATTATATTTATGTATGAACATAATCAAACAGAAAAGATAACTTACTTTTAGAATCTATTTTCAATGTGTAAATGGGAACAGATTTTTATCTGATCTCATACAGAAGAGACTGAAGCAGACGTTTAAAATGTTAAAGATGTTCAAGATTCTGGCAATTCAAATTTCGCACCTTAGGATAAGGACATATTTTCCCTATGTAACTGGTGTGAAAAATACAGCATGTGCTGGTTAACCAACACATGCTTTATGTAGCTAAGATAACAGAATTTCAGTTTGTCATAAATTATTTTATTCTAAAAAAACAACCTTGGAATTGCTGTCTATTCGATAGCATCTGTCAAAATTTAACTATGGACATTATTTAAGAATGAGCAGAAAATCATTAAGAAATGAAGATCAATAAAATGTTCATTTATTTATTAGGGAGAGTAACTTTAAATTTACCTTAAAATGTTTTTAACACAGCTTTTGACTTTCACAAAATAAAGGCCATCATGGTATGAAAGGGACACCCTGGATTCTTTTAAGTTCATACCAGTGAAGTATAACTCAGACAATTTCTACCCCAACTTGAAAAGGCTTCAAGTACAGGTAATAGGTCATATCTTCTGGTTAAGGATCAGCCTAGATTTGTGCTATGAAAGTTAATTTGTGGAAGGCTGCCCACTTTATGATGATCATGGTGAATTTCAGCTAAGTCAACTAACAAATAACATCTAAGGCAAAGAAGGTCTGCTATCTATATACCTGGAATTATTCCCATTAATGAAACTAAAGAGTTATGGACATATTGAAGTATAAGTAATGAACAAAAAGAAGTGTAAATTAAAAATTGTTAACTAATTCAATATTCTAAGCTATGCAGTATACCCTAAAAATTTTAAACTACAGGTAATGCTCTTTATTTACAAATGTCCAACAAAACATTAATGGCTTGGCACCAATGGTTATAAACACACACACACACACATACTCCTCTTAAAGCTAACTGATACTTCTCATATCACTCAAGTTTAAACTGGATGAAAGAATTTTAGGATGTGACCTTTCAAGATTTCAAATCTTTAGTTCATCATGGGAGGAGTAAACTTAAAAAATGGGCCCTTAGCTATCGAGAAATGGAAGTGTTCAACTCAAAATTATAATGTAGTGAACAGTTATCATATGCTAGATACCATAAGGAGGAGCCAAAAAAAGTGACACAAAAAAAGATAAAGAAAAAAGAGATTAAAAAAAAAAAAGAGATAAAAGACAAAAAACAAAACAAAACATTTCAGCCCTTAGGGAGAATAATTTTTCCTAAGGAGATAAAACATGAAATATTTGGAAAAAAATGAGAGAACAATGTAAAAATATATATAAACGATCTCAATTTAAAAACCTCAAAATTCTAATCACCTAGAATTTCTGAGGCAACAACCATTAAGTCTATTCATTGAATCCAAGCACCTGTACTTTGACTTCTAACATGTTTGAAGTGTGTAGACTGGGGGTGGCTTGTAGGGGAAGAATTATTTTTTAAAAAGCTGAATACCTTTTGTTTATAAACTGAGCGAATGGTTAAATAGATGAGCCCACCTCTCACACACATACACAGTGTACAATTCAATAAACATTTATTAAATTTCTACTATGTGCCAGGCCCAGGGCCCAGTGCTAGGGATACAAGGAAAGGCAAAAGAAAGTCCCTGCTCTCGAGGCGCTTACAATCTAACATGAGAAGACAACACACAAAAGCAAGCTGGAAAGTGAGGGAGGTCAGTGGAAGTATGGTGTTCCATGGAAAGATACTGATGGAAAATGGAGTTATCTAGATGGTTGTGAGCCCTGTATAAAGGAAGGAGTTAAATGCTCTGCCCTCTAGCACTCCAATCAGAATTCTGCAAGTGATAACTGAGGAGGTGTTGAGGTGCTGAGTCACAGCGACAAGATTTCAAGTTATCAGTTTGGGGAAAGAGAGGTGGTAGTGACATCAGATAAACCAACATGCAAAATAGAGTGGAAATATGTAAAAAGAATATCAAATCAAATAATGATCAAGAAATACAAAAAAGAAATTATAATAAACATTTTTATTTAGCCTAGGACTGCACATGAAGACAGCTAGAATAAGCCTTTAGTCACTGCAAAAGAAGTCCTACCAGAAAAAGATCATGGATGTTTCTAAACAAGACAGAAACCTCCAAATAAATACTAGAGATGCTCCAGGTACCCTTGAGGCTTGTAGTACTCCACACAGGGGCAGGAATAGTAAGCCAGTCAATAAACATTTATTAAACACCTACTATATGCTAAGCACTGGAGACATCAAAAAGAAAAAAAAAGGCAAAAGGCGGTCCCTTGCCCTTAAGGAGCTCACAATCTAAAGACCAAAGTGACTGAAACCTAGGATAGTCATAAACCCACAGCATAATAAACACAGAAGAAGGGCTGGGAGTCAGAGTAGGAGTCAAAAGGAAAGAAGAGCAGCAAATGGAGCACTAGTACAAGGCGGTCTCCCAGTGTGACCAGAGAAGGGAAATGTAAAATCTGCAAGGATCTGAGTCTAGAGACAGCAAGAATAAAAGAATCTCCTGAGAAAAAACAAAGACAACTGGAAAGACTCGGCATGATCTGAAAGTTCCAGAATAGGGGACCCTGGAAACCCCAGGGAGCAGCAGAGGTCAACAACCAATGAGTAGCGTAGTGTAACAGTGTTCAGACCTGAAAAACTCATACCCAGTGGATTTGAGCCTAAGACTTTGTGCTGAGATTCCAGAAAGAGTCCTGAAGTACCAATACATGGAACTTCAAAGGTCCAGGAAATCCTAATGCCAGGAGGTTGAGGTCAGTGAAGAAACCCAGCGGAACCAAGGTAAAACAAAGTAAGACGAAAAATGTCATCCAAACGCAGCGGGGGGGGGGGGGGGGGAGGAGAGAACGACTCATTTAACAATTCAAGAACTAAAGCTAAAAAAAAAAATCAATAAATCAAAGAAAATATAACCAGTAGCAAAAATTATCACAAATCTATGATTTCCCTAAGAAGCAGTATATAACAAATATGGGGAGAGATTCACAAGAAAAAAAATAGATTTCCCACAAGGACTATTAGGAAAAATGAAGCAAAAACTAAAAAGAAAACAAAAAAACCCTGGAAGAACTAAAAGAAAAATAAGGAGGTTAAAAGAAAAAGTAGCAAATCTTATCCAAGTAATAGGGTCCCTGAATACTAAAATAAACCAAATGGAATTCAACAAGTATTATGAGATGACAAGAAATATTAGTACAAAATCAAGAGGAAAAAAAAAAGAGAGAAAACTATCTGAAAGCAAATAGAACTGACCTGAGAAAAGGGTCCATGAGACTTCATTTAAATATCACTGGACTTTGGAATAAGCTTGGACTTTCTGAAAATCGTGATTTGAAAGAAAAAAAAATCTTGGACATTATATTTCAAGATATCATAAAAGAAATTGTTCACATCTATTAAGACCTAAAGGAACCCAAAAGATGTCCAAAAAGTGTCTTCGTCAAAATCCAGAGCTCTCACTGTCAAAGAAAAAATAGTTCAAGGATCTACAAAGAAGTTCATGTACCAAGGAACTATAGTCAGTACATGAAGACCTTGCATCTTATACTAAAATTGAGAAATACTGGAATATGATAATTAAGAAGGCTAAACACACAGGCTTATAATCAATAATAACCTACCCTGAAAAGCTGAATATAAGCTGGGGATGGGCCTTTAATGGAATAGAGGAATTTCTAGCCTTTCTGAAGAAAAGATCAGACTTGAATAGAACCATAAAACACAATCACAAGAATTTAGACAAATATAGAAAGGTAAATTTTATGTAAGGAATTAGAAGTAACGATGATACGGTGATAACATTTTAATAGAGAGAGAAGAAACAAGTATCCCTTCATAATCTTAAAGTCTTCAAAGGGTACTGAGGGAAATAAGAAAAACAAAGGTCCTGGGGGTATATTCAATCTGATCTGAGGGTTTGAAGAAAGAGAAGAGAGGCATATATACCAGTATAGAATGGAGAAAGAAAGAAGTGAAAATGATTTTTCATATCCAGGGTGCATGAAAAGAATATACATAGAGCAAGAAGTGGGAAGAATGTGTATCAGATAATCCTCACTCTTACACAAAAATGGACAAAAAAAGCATTGAACACACACAGCTTAGTGTAGAAATACAAACAAACAAAAGTTAGCAGAGCCAGAAGATCAAATTATATACAGAGACGGCAGAATTGTAAAGAAAAACAATGACCAGATTACCTAAAATGAAGCACATTATTTCTCTCTACACAGAAGTGACAGACACAAGGATACATACATAACCAGGATAAGACATACATTTTTTGACACAGTATATTTTGCTTGCCTGTGTTTGTTTATCACTAAGTGCTACCCCCCACTCCCACCCACCTGCCCTTTCTCTTAGCTTTTAATTCAGAAAGGGGGAAGGCATGAGCAGGGAAGGAGAGTACTTTAGAAAGAGTGATGATAGAAGACCACTGTTACACTTTTTTAAATGCACAGAAGAAAACAAAGCTCAGAAGAAAGTAGAGAAAATAACAGTTTTGAAATTAGTGTACAGAATTTATTATATACTTCATATATGAAAAAAATTAAGAACACTTTGAGGATCTTCTATGAAATTCTGAAAACACTGGGCAATTTAGTTCATAAAAAGTCAGCTATAGGAAGTCTTTCTTCCATAAGGATCTTTTGCAAGAAATCTTCCATAAGGACAGTGTTACTGTTGGTTTAGTCATTTTTCAGTTGTGTCCGACCCTTTGTCACCCTATTTGAGATCATAAATTGAGGCCGAGAAGGGATTTCAGATGTTATCTACTCCAAGTTCTCCTTACACAGAGGAATAAGCTGAATCTGAGGGAGGTAAAGATACTTGTCCGGGATCATTGAGGTAGTAAGAGGTAGGATGAATGTCTACTTTTTGTAGGAGGGTCTCTAAAGCTGCATTTTGTTCTACAAAGTCAAACAAAATTTTCTCTAGACCTTTCAGCTAAATGTGGTAGCCTTAGTAAAAAAAAAAAAAATTGTTTGGAAAAGCCTACATATTTACATTTTACATTTTCATCAAGTAAAACCTGCTGTTAAGATTTTTTTAAGATGAAAATATTGCTTCATTTTAGGTCCTCTGGAGATATTCTTGATCATTTCATTAATCAGAGTCCTTAAGTCTTTCAAAATTTTTTTATTCTTTACTTAGGGCTCAAAAAGCCTCTTTGTTGCCTGGGAGCATGGAAAGTAAAGTCAACATTTATTATTTTTTTCCATTCTTTTTGATATTTATCTTATTTTATAATATGATTTTGAAAGACTTTCAAGAATGCATTACCTCTGGGAGTATAGTTTCTTTGATGTAGAGTTGGCCCATTCCAACTAATCTTTCTCACTTCATTACTTGGGAGCTATTTCACCTTCCTTTATTCAAGGACTGAGTCCAAAGGATATAAATATGGTGGTGTCACTGATGATGGAAATATACTGTCATAGATACATTTAAAAATTTATTCCATTTGTTCCACATCTTGCTAATTTTATCTATGAATTATCTTGCTATAAAGTGTGACTCAATTGGTTATCATGCCAATTTTTGAAAACTTGTTTTTACTTCCATTGCATTTTACTGTTTTCAGAGGTGATATTGCTTGTAATCTTCAACCAAACTCCTCCATAATGTTTTATGAATTAATCTCTTTTCTAAATTGGCGCTACCCCTGTATGTGTCTCTGCTTGGCAAAGAGATCAAACATTTTCTTGTTAAGGTGATTTCTGTGCCCTTTTCTATTAACTCCTTTGCAGTAAATATTGACAAATTTAATCTCTTCGAATTTTTTTATTTTCCTTTTTTTTTAAGATTGACAACTTACTTGAAGAGCTCAAACTGAAGCTGAGTTGTTGATTTTTTGTTATTGTTTTGCACAATATTTTCACTTAATATTTATCCTCTCTTTGAAATTAATGTCAACTTTTGACTTTTACGTATCAGACCGCTCAGATAGCTGATTCTGAGGATTCTACTTAAGGAATGAGACATACCTATCTGTTAAGATATAGATATCTTAATTTCTGTGGTAGTTAGATATTTATGTTTGGTACCTTCTGGCTTTCTTACAGAATAAAAAATTCATGATAAATGAGTTTGAGACTTCTGATTAGTCTCCAAGTCTTTGGCCTCTTTTACCTCTCTAACCTAAGGCAAACTTTCCAATATATTTTTGGACCACCTTCAGCCTAAGTCCATTTTACTTCAAAATTATTAAAGATCAAAGCATATGTTAAACCAATCTGGATGATAATGCCTAGCTCTTTGTAGACTTTTTTTTTAAAAAAAAAAAAGTTCATCATCTACAAGGCTTGTTGGCACATAAGCAACAATTATCTTCATGGCACTCTTTTGGTTTATGCTTATCACGAATGTGGTAAGGGAGATGGCTAACTACCCTACAAAATGTTATTGTTGTCTTTGAATAAAACATGAAATCACTTCCAAAATCTTTGCTTTTCCAAGAACTAATTAATTACTGTACATTTAAGTGCAATTTCCTTTTGTCTTTGGGTTTTAGTAATTTGGAGTGTGAACTCATGAAAATTGGTTTGACTGGCATATCTTCAACTTTAGGATCCACCCCCGCCCTCCATGATGTATTCTAAGACTAATAAACCCAGAGACTAGACATTACCACCACTCCATCTCTCCCTCCCCCCCTCATCTCCCCAGCCTCTAGTCCAGCATGAAGGAAGAGAATGATGTTAAGTTCCTTATGTCCCTGGCCCTCTTTCTCCAACCTTTATTAAGCATTTTAGAAAATTCCCTCATTTCACTGGTCCTCTCTATAGACTCTTATCTTCCCCCAAGGATGACAAGGTAGTTTTCCATTAATGTTAGGCAGTTTTTAGACTTAGATTAAGCCCTTTCAAATGGAGGGCAAAAGATGTTGCATGGTTTCACCTCCACAAGTCACCCACTATGTGCTACCTTCAACACCACAATAGGGGCTACACACTGAAACTATTCTCTTTTTGTGAGAAAAGTAATAAAATTTTGCTGTCATCCCTACATGGCTCTATTGCTCTTGATGTGCATCACATAAACTACAGAGAAATTATCAAATCAATGTAGTTTAGCTCATCCAATAGCATGTCATTTGTCACTGGGCGAAGTCTTGAGTGTCCCCATTCAATGGAAGTTAAACAGCCACTTAAGGAGCAGATTCCTCTACTGATTGGCAAAGAAGCTTTGATTTGCTCATTTCTCATCTTGGCTGTTTGCCTCTAAAGCAGCCTGGTAGCCCCTCAGCCTCCAGAAGCTGTCAGACTTGGTGAAGACACTAAATTAGCATTATTCCTACTGCAGCTCAGAATAAAAAGCACCAATGATCCACTAGTTTTATTAGCCTCTCTGGTAGCAGACATTACAGGCATGGGACACTACACCTGACATGTTTTTAGATTTTTTAAAGACCATGATAATTAACAATTTCTGGTCTCTGTTCTGGTCCTCTTAACCCTTCATGAGATTGAAAGGTTCCCCCCCCCACCCCCGTCCATTATTCCTGTTTTATAATTCATCATGATTATAATCCTCAATATATTTTTGACAAAACTGTTTCTGATTAACTTTTTCACAGGTTTGTTATGTTTGGGGAAAAAAAAAAGATTTTTACTATATTACTCAAAGTGAAAATACTTTCTATCCTGGGGACAGACTATGACACTTTAAATGGCAGGAAAAAAGGTTTTATTTACTCATATAAATCTGAATATTGATAATAACTGAAAATGGATAATTTGTAGTACAAGCAAAAAATGAGAACTTGTTTTGCTTGACTACATATTTGTTAAAATAATTTTGTTTTTCTCTTTTTCCCAGTAGGTGGGAGGAGGTGAGATAAAGAAAAAATAAATGTTTGTTAATTGAAAAATTTAAATATGATAAATGAGAAATTACCATAAACAAAATTAAAAGCTTTCATAAAGCAGAATTATGTCTACTGTAAGGTCTCTCTGCCAGCACTAACAAATATCCCGTGCTTAGTAGGCAGAAACTGATGAGTCAAATGAAAACTCTGGATAAGGATGGAATGAGACTATTATAAGATGTAATAATTATATTAACTCAATTTATATAGTACTTCATTTTATAAAGTGCTTTCTTCCCAACAACTTTGTAAGTTATAAAATCTAAAACCTTGCTGAATAAATTTAACTGAGCTTTTACTGTGTATTTCAAAGTGTTTTCTCTTATGTTTATTAAATCACAAAAAGATTAATTAACTTTTACAACTCAAAAAGAATAATTTGTATTAGTGAAAATAGGTTTATGAGCTCTAACAATTCTTTAGGTAGTAACAGGGGATGTTATGATTATAGTAGTAGGGATAGACTTTTTTTTCCTCCTTTTTAATGTAGCCCACCTTTATATTTCTGAAACAAGTTAACATTAAGCTTCATTTTAATAAATGTAAATACTTAGTAATATACTACTTTAAATATTTTAGTCTTGGTATGCCAAAATAATTAAGCCTATTTCCATATATAACTAAACATAAATCAACTTGTTACATTTTTATGTGCCAGACTAGTGAAGTAAAAGCTGAGATTAAAATGAGTTTGAAGAAAATTTAAACATTCAAATTTTATTATAAAATAATATATACACATATAAAATATGCACAAAAGTGCCTAATATTAATAATATTAGTATATTAGATTGATAAATTTAAGATTCACATAGGAACTATTTTGGAAAAGATCATATAAATAATTAAAACCACAAACATTAGTATTTCTATGCTATGTAATAATTGAAAAGGAAAAAGCAATTTAAGTAATTTTTTCAAAAGTTTTCCAACCAACCTCTCATAATCAATTAGCTATTTAGGACCTTGACCAGTACACTAGGTTTGGTCAGGCAAATAAAAACACTCCTCATCTGGCCTTTTGATAGCATCATTATTTGTTAATCATTACCATCAAACAGCACACTTGCTCTTTTACTTCTTCCCAGAATACTACTATGGGAAATCTCTGTTCGCATTCTTTCAAATAACACACATTGGACAAATCAGCAAGTGAACACCTAAAACTGTTTCTTTAAAATTAGTAGCAGGATACATTGTCAATTGTCTTATCTGAACTGCAACATGCCCTTTGCTTGCAATTCAGTATATATAATTAGGTTTTTACTATGGTGAATAAATTACAGTATGCATCATAGTTGACTTTTTTGGACCAGGCCTGTGATTTCATCTCTGTAAAGAACTATTTGTAAGGAAAATTCCTCTATTAAAATCAAATAGAAATTGCCCTGTTTAGCTATTAAAGTCCTTTACCACACTACCTCAATCTACCATCGCATAATCTTTGTACTTTACTCATCTTCCCTCACTTGGTGATCCAAGTAAACTGGTCCTCTCTCTGTTCCTCACACAAGATACTCCATCTCCTAGCTTTCTGAATCAAGAAGCTAAATCTCTATTCCAGGGATAGAGAACTTGTGGCCTTGAGACCCAATGTGGCCCGGCCCTCAAGTACAGCACTTTGACTGAATCCAAACAAATTCCCTAGGATTTGTTCTGTAACGTTTGGATTTTGTCAAAGGGCCACACTTGAGGACCTAGAGGGCCACATGTGGCCTCGAGGCCCCAGTTTCCCCATCCCTTCCCTACACCACACCTCTCACAGACAAAAAGTACACACAATTATCGTCAAGAGTAAGAACAGAAAACATCAATTATGACTGTTGTTCTTTCCAGACCAATCATTTTAAAGATACTATTCTGCCTATAAGAAATTATTTTATTATAAAGCAAACTGCTAAAATTACTTTAATAATTTTTAAACTTATTTTTTGAAAAAGAAATTGAACAGGCCATAAACGAGCTCCTAAGCAAAAAACATCAGGACCAGATGTATTTACAAGTGAATTCTAACAAATATTTAAAGATCAACTAATTCCAATATTAAATAAATCACTTGAAAAAATACTGCAAGCAAACTCCTTTAATGAAATAAATATGGTGCTAATGCTCAAACCAGCAAGAGGAAAAAACAGAGAAAAGAAAATTACAGACCGATTTCATTAATGAATATATGGATACAAAAATCCTAAATACAACACTAACTAGGAGACTACTGCTACATATCATAAGGATTATATATTGTGACCAAATGGAATTTATACCAGGAATGCAGCGCTGAAGGAATATAAGGAAAAGTATTAACATAATTGATTATATCAATAACAAAATTAACAAAAATCACAAGATTATATTAATAGCTGCCGAAAAAGATTTTGACAAAATAAAACACTCATTCCTATTGAAAAATACTTGAAAATACATGTATAAATAGATTTGTCCTTAGAATGATAAGAAGAATCTACTAAAACCATGAGCAAACATAATTTGTAACAAAGATAAGATAGAAGCCTTCCCAATAAGATCAGAAATGAAGCAAGGATATTCATTATCGCCACTATTATTCATTATCATACTAAAAATGCTAGTAATGGCAATAAGAAGAAATTGGAGGAATCAGAATGGACAATGAGAAAATAAAACTCATTTTTTTGCAGATGAAATGATGATATACTTGGAAAATCCTAGAGATTCAACTAAAAAATCAGTTGAAACAATAATTTTAACAAAGTAGCAGGATATAAAAAAAAAATCACACAAATCATTAGCATTTTTTTTAAAGCAATTGGGGTGATTTTTATCTTTTTGTAATTGCCTCTATGTCTAGTTTAATTAAGAATACATCTCCTTGGGAGCCAAGATGGCGGAGTAGAAGCATGACCTTCCCGTGTCTCCGGCTCCCACCCTCCCCAATCCATGTAAAAAGGGGACTCTAAACAAACTTTGGAGCTGCAGAACCCACAAAATGACACAGAGAAGCTAACCTCCCACTGAGGACAGCCTGGCAGGCCGGCAGGAATCCAGCCCAGCACTCTGGGAGCTGAGCCCAGCACCATGGCCAGGCTTTAGCCCCAGGGCGGGCCTGACCAGCCGCCTGCCAGAGGGACTCCAGATCAGCAGCAGCTGTGGCCATTTCCAGATTTATCAATACATAGATGCAAAGGACAAGGTGAGAGGCCAGTGCAGTCTGGACTTTGGGACCCAGTAAGTGGGAGTGCATGGCTTTTACCCCCGGGGCAAGAAACCGCTAAGATGCACAGCCTGCCAGCACCACGTGGGTGGCTTCAGCTCCTGGCCTGCAGAGTGTAGGGGGACCAAGCACCAGTCTGAGGGGTAATCGCTCTTGCTTTAACCTGCTTGGATCTGGATTGCAGTCTAGGGTGGAGGTCCTGGGTGTGTGTCCAGCTTGCCAGAGCGTGTGGAGACCTCAGAGAGGGCACCCATCTAATACCTCAAGCAGCTGAGAAAACCCCAGCGTTTGGGATGAAAACTCCCCTGTCTGGTGGCAGAGTCCTACTGTGGCAAAAAGCCCAAAAGTCAAATAATTGAGTGGCAAAATGAGCAGGCAAAGGAAACAAAGCAGACAGAAGATTCCAACGTTACACTCCTATTTTGGAGATAAGAAGGAGCAAGGCATGGAACAGGAGGAAAACAGTGAAGTCAGAACTCCTGCACCAAAAGCTTCAAAGGAAAATACAAGCTGGTTACAGGCCATAGAGGAGCTTAAGAAGCAGATAAGAGAAGTGAAGGAAAAATTGGGAAGAGAAATGAGAACAATGCAAGAAAATTGTGAAATGAGAGTCAACAGCCTGACTGAGGAAAATAATACCTTAAAAAACAGGCTGACTCAAATGGCAAAGGAGGCTCAAAAAGGCAATGAGGAGAAGAATGCCTTAAAAAGTCGAATTTGCCAGATGGAAAAAGAATCTCAAAAGCTCACTGAAAAGAATCACTGCTTCATAATTAGATTGGAGCAAATGGAAGCTAATGACTTTATGAGAAATCAAGATGCTGTTAAACAGATCCAAATAAATGAAAGAATAGAAGGCAATGTGAAATATCTCATGGGAAAAACCACTGACCTGGAAAATAGATCCAGGAGAGATAATTTAAAAATTATTGGACTACCTGAAAGCCATGACCAAAGTAAGAACCTAGAAAGTATCCTCCAGGAAGTTCTCAAAGAAAACTTCCCTGATGTTTTAGAACGAGAGGGCAAAATAGAGGGTGAAAGAATCCACCGATCACCTCCTGAAAAAGATCCCAAAAAGAAAACTCCTAGGAATATTATAGCCAGGTTCTGGAATTCCCAGATTAAGGAGAGAATATTACAAGCAGCTAGGAAGAAACAATTTGAATATTGTGGAAACACAATCAGGATAACCCAGGATCTGGCAGCTTCTACACTGAGGGATCGAAGGGCTTGGAATATTATATTCCAGAGGTCAAGGGAGCTGGGATTAAAACCAAGAGTCACCTACCCAGCAAAACTGAGTATCATGTTTCAGGGGAAAATATGGGCATTCAGTGGAATACAGGACTTTCAAGCATTCTTGCTGAAAAAACCAGAGTTGAATAGAAAATTTGACATTCAGATACAAGAAGCAAGAGAAGCATGAGAAGGTAAACAGGGAAAAGAAATCATAAGGAACTTATCAAAGTTGAACTATTAACATTCCTACGTGGAAAAACAATAATTGTAACTTATGAAACTTTTCTCAGTAGCTGAAGGGATTAGAAATATATATATATGTGTGTGTGTGTGTGTGTGTCTTTATATGAGGGTATGCGGGCATATGAATACATATGTGAATGTATGTATATATGTTTACAGGTATACATAGATAGAGGGCACAGGACCAATTTAACAGGAAGGGATGATACTTAAAAGGTGAAATTAAGAGGTGAGAGGAATATAATGAGAGGAGATGGGGAGAGACAGATTGGGGCAAACTATCTCCTACAGAAGAGGCAAGGGAAAATGGTTACAATGGAGGGGAAGAATAGGAAGGCAAAAGGGAATGGATCAACCTTATTCCTATTGAATCTGGCTTGAGGAAGGAGGGAAATACACACTAAATAGGGGATCTCACCCTCCAGGAGAATGGGGAGGAAGGGGATGAGAAGGGGGATGATGGAAGGGAGGGCAGGCTGGGGGAGAGGGAAGTTGGAAGCACCCACTTTTGAAAAGGGACAGGATCAAAGTAGAGAATAGAACAAGTGGGAGGTGGGATAGGAGGGAGGGAAATATAGTCAGTCTTTTACAATATATCTACTATGTTATTGTTTTGCATTAGCTGCACATGTACAACCTATACTGAACTGCTTGTCTCCCCAGTGGGGGTGGGTGGCGGGGGGGGGGAAGGGAATGAATCTGGAATTGAAAGTTTTAAAATCAAATATTCAAATATATATATATGTGAAAAAAACCTAAAAAAATAAAATAAAATAAAACTGGTGGAATGCCAGAACCCCCCCCCAAAAAAAAAGAAAAAAAATACATCTCCTTGGGGTGGCTAGGTGGCGCAGTGAGTAGAGCGCCGACCCTGGAGTCGGGAGGACCTGAGTTCAGATCCAGCCTCAGACCCTTAACACACACACACACACACACGCACAACTAGCCGTGTGACCTTGGGCAAGTTATTTGACCCCAGTTACCCTCCAAAAAAAAAAAGAATACATCTCCTACCTGTACTTGTGAGAGATCTATTTTTCTAACTTTTTTATAGTATTAACTTTAATATTAAGGTCACTATCCATTTAGGATGTATTATGGAATATGGAATAAAATATTTACCTAAGCCTAATTTCTTGTCAACCTGTTTTCCCTCCAGTTTTTAATCAAGAAAGGAGTACGTTTTTTTCTAGGTAATTTATGTTTTCCCCTTTATCAAAATAATGGGATTATTGAGTTCCATTTTTCCTGAATCTATTGTCTAGTCTGTTCCATTGATCTATTTTTTAACCAACACTAGATGGTTTTTGTGGTAAAACTTTATTGCATTATTTGAACCCTGGCTCAAACAGACCTGTTGCTTAGAAACCAGATTTGTTTAATGCTTTACTAAGGACCAAGGTTATGCTCCACCTTTCAGATCTGAAGACTGATGTGAGCTTCCTCCCACTATACATCTCAAACAACCCAGGAGTTTTATCTGGTAGTTACTAGCTTCCTAGTTCCTTTTTAAAAACCTTATATAATCCACTTGGCATGGAGTAGGCCACACTTTTTTTTAAGTTCTTCCCTTTTTTTTCCTAAGTTTTTTGTTTGTTTTTGTTTTTGCTTTTTGGAGGGCAATTGGGGTTGGATGATTTGCCCAAGTTCACATGGCTAGTCAAGTGTCTGAGGTTGAATTTGAACTCGGGTCCTCCTGATTCCAGGGCCGGTGCTCTGTTCACTGTGCCACCTACTGCCCCCTAGCTCTTCCCTTTTGCCGGGCAACTTAATAAACTTCTTTTAAAATTAATAAAATAAAATAAAATAAAAGCAATTGGGGTTAAGTAACTTGCTCATGGTTACACAGCCAGTTATTTCTGGGTGTGGTCCTAAGTATCAGAGCCCAGATTAGATCCCTGGTCATCTCAACTCTGGGGCCAGTGCCCTTACTCACTGAGCCACCTGGCTGCCCCTAAGCAATTGGGGTTAAGTAACTTGCTCAAGGTTACACAACCAGGTGTTTCTGGGTGGGTGCTAAGTTTCTGAACCCAGATTCGATCCCAGGTCATCCCGACTCTGGGGCCAGTGCTCTTACTCACTGTGCTACCTGGCCACCCTAATCATTAGCATTTTTATATATTACCAACAAAGCCCTGTAAGAAGAAGACTGTAAAAGAAGCTTCATTTAAAATAATCATAGACAATATAAAATACCTGGGAGAAAACCTACCAAGACAAACTCAGGAACTATATGAATGTAATTGTAAAACACTTTATATACAAATAAAATCAGATTTAAATAATAAGAGAAGGATTAATTGTTCACATGGATGGGCTGAACCAATGTAATAAAAATGACAATTCTACCTAATCTACTTATTCAGTGTCACCCCAATTAAACTACCAAAAATTGTTTTATTGAGTTAAAAAAATTAAAACAAAATTCATTTGGATAAACAAAAAGTCAAGAATATCACAGGAATCAATGAAAAAATGTAAAGGAAGGTTTAGCAGTACTAGATCTTAAACTGTATTGAAAGGTCATAATTATCAAAACTATCTCTTACTAAAAAACAGAATGTTAGATCAGAGGAATAGAGTAGATAGACAACATACTATAGTAAATAACTATAGTAACTTCACATTTATTGTAAATGTAAAGATCTAAGTTTTGGGGATAAAAACTCATTATTTGGTAGAAATTACAGAAAAAACTGGAAAGCAAGTCTGGCTGAAATTAGGTATAGACAAATATTTTACACCATTTACTAAGATAAGGTCAAAAAGGATACATGACCTAGGCATAAAAGGAGATATCATAGGTAAATTAGAGGAACATAGAATATTAATAGATTAATTAATAGATTAATTAGATTTGTAGATAAGAGAAGAACTTATGAATAAACAAGAAATAGAAAGCACGGTGGGATGTGAAACTGAAAATTTTTATTACAATCAATTAAAAAGGTTTTGTACAAATAAAACCAATGTAGCCAAGATTAGAAAGAAAGTAGTACACAAGGGAAATTTTATAGCCAGTTTCTCAAATAAAGGTCACAAGTCTCAAATATATAGAGAACCAAGACAAATTTATGACAATATGAGTCATTCCCCAATTGATAAATGGTCAAAGGATATGAAGAGGTAGTTCTTTTGATGAAAAAAATCAAAGTCATATGAAAAATGCTCTAAATCATAATTGATTAGAGAAATGCAAATTAAAACTCTAGGGTACCATTTTAGATCTATCAGATTGGTTAAAATGATAGAAGGGGGAAATGACCAATGCTAAAAGGCATGTGGATAATGTACTGCTGGTGGAATAATGAATTAATCCAACCATTCTGGAGAGTAATTTGGAATTATGCCCAAAGAGTAATAAAATTGTATAACCTTTAACTCAGCAATACCACTCTTATGTCTATTTCTCAAGGTAATCAAGGAAAAAGGAAAAAAAAAACTTATGTGTTCTATAATATTCACAGCTGCTCTCTTTATGACTGCAAAGAATTGGAAATTATGGGGGATGCCCATCAATTGGGGAATGGCTGAATAAGTTGTGGTATATGATTGTGACTGAATACTACTATACTGTAAGAAATGACCAGCAGACTGGTTTTAGAAAAACATGGAAAGACTTACATGAAATAATGCAGAGTGAAATGAGCAGAACCAAGAGAACACTGTATATAGTAATAGCAATACTGCTCAAAGAATAACTTAATGTCTAACCTATTCTTCTCTAATCATTCAAATCAACATCAAAGGACTTATGAAGGAAAATGCTATATACATTCAGATAATCTTTTCAAAATTATGTTTCCCCATGAACTCACAACTGCTGCCCAAATGAACTACTTGCTTAACCCGATACATTCCTTTCTTCCTCATCTCCTCCTCTTAATATTCTAGTTTCCTTCAAGACTTAGCTCAAACACTACCTCCCTCAAAATGCCTTTCTTTGATTTCCTGACTGTTAGTGTTCCCTCTTGCCCCACACAAAGTCACTGTGTGTGTGTGTGAGAGAGTATGTATGTGTATCTATATCTATCCATCTGTGTGTTTATATATATATAAACACATAAACATTAAGGTTGTTGAAGACAAGGACTTTTTTCATTTTTTGTTTTCCATCTCTATTAAGATGTCCATGTCTGAAATACTGTACCTGCTTAATAAATACTTGTTGAAACTGAATTAAAGCACTCATTAATATGCCCCTGACCTCTAAAATACATTTCAACAAGTGTCCTTACCTCTAGTTTGTCCCCTTCTCCAAGCCATAATATTGCCAGATGTTTCTTTCTTATGCAGAGATGTTACTAATTTCCTCATAAGTTTTCAACTGATCCCCAGAGCATACTAAGTAAAGTTCAAACTCCACTTCATGGAATCAGTCTGAGCTTTTGAACTTTTTTTTATGTCCTAGCCCACTACCAGAATACAAGCTCCATAATGGCAAAGACCCTAAACTTTATATCTTATCCAATTACTAGACAATGCTTTGCATACAGTAGGTGTTTTAGTAAATATTATGTTTAAATGAAGTGAAATACTAAGATTCTGAAAGGTAATATTAATATAATTACAGCGGAGAAAATTTGTAACTCAAAATCTGGCAGAAATGAATGATGTAAATCAGAAGTTAATAAAGCATTTGAAAAATGAATATATATATATATATATATATATATATATATAAAATTACAGCTCTTCATAGTTACAGAATAAGCAGAATGTGAGTCAAAAGATTTCCCTCTCCATCTTCTTTGTGTCTTTCACATCAGGTCACATGATATCCTTCCTATGAACTGTGTTGAGAGCAACTCACCTAAGAGATGATTTGGTAAGAAAAATGTAATTACTCATAGGGAATTTAGATAGGACACTGAAAGTGATGCCATTGATTCAATAATGTCTTAGAACCTTTGATTACCTCAAGTGCTCAGGATCTATCTTACCTTCAGAATAATACCCTCCTAAGTATAAAATGCTTGTAATATTCCGGGGCATTGAAGAGACTTAAAATGTAGCTTAGGGAATAATGAACATCATTTCCATAACTACCTGTTTCTAGTTAAAAACAGAGGGCGAAGCCAAGAGGGAGCAGTAAAGGCAGGGACTCACCTGGGCTCTCCCCAAAATTCCTCCAAATACTTTTAAAAGGCAACTCTAAACAAATTCTAGAAAATTAGAATAGAGTAAGTGGAAGCTAATTAATTTATAAGAAATCAAGAAACAAAATAAAACAAAACCAAAAGAATGAAAAAATAGAAGACAATGTAAAATACCTTACTGGAAAAACAACTGACCTGGAAAATAGATCCAGGAGAAATAATCTTTTTTTTTTTTTTTTACTTTTTGGGGGGCGATTGGGATTAAGTGACTTGCCCAAGGTCACACAGCTAGTTTTTGTGTTAAGTGTCTGAGGCCGGATTTGAACTTAGGTCCTCCTGACTCCAGGGCCAGTGCTCTATTCACTGCACCACCTAGCCACCACAGGAGTAATAATCTTAAAATTATTGGACTTCCTGAAAGCTATGATCAAAAAATAAAGAAAGCCTAGACATCATCTTGCAAGATATTATCAAGGAAAACTGCCCTGATAGTCTTTTTTTTTTTTTTTTTTTGCTTTTTGGAGGGCAACTGGGGTTAAGTGACTTGCCCAAGGTCACACAGCTAGTTTGTGTGTGTGTAAGTGTCTGAGGCCGTGCCCTGATATTCTAGAACAAGAAGGTAAAATATAAATTGAAAGAATCCACTGATTAACTCCTGAAAGAGATCCTAAAATGAAAACCACCAGGAATATTACAAATTCCTGAGTTCCAAGATCAAGGAGAAAATAATGCAAGCAGCCAGAAAGAAACAATTCAAGTATAGTGGAGCCACAGTCAGATAGCAACTTCTACATTAAAGGATTGAAGGGCTTGGAATATGATATTCCAATGGGCAAAGGAGCTAGGATTACAACTAAGAATCACCTACCCAGCAAAACTGAGTATAATCCTTCAGGGAAAAAAATGGATATTCAATGAGATAGAAAACTTTCAAGCATTCTTGATGCAAAGATCAAAGCTAAATAGAAAATCTGACTTCTAAAAACAAGAGAAGCATAAAAAGGTGAAAAGGAAATCATAAGGGACTTGTTAAAGTTAAACTGCTTGGACTCCTACATGGGAAAATGATATCAGTAACTATAAGACCTTTCTCATTATTAGGGTAGTTAGGATAGATGGATGGATAGATAGATAGATAGATAGATAGATAGATAGATAGATAGATAGATAGATAGATAGATAGATAGATATAGATAGATAGACAGACAGACAGACAGATTAGACAGATACATTGATAGACAGAGGGCACAGGTGTCAGTTGAATATGAAGGGATGATATCTAAAAAAATAAAAATAAGGGTGAGAGAGGAATGTACTGGGAGAAAGAGGAAGGGAGAAGTAGAATAAGGTAAATTATCTCACATAAAATTCCACTTGAGAAGTAGAATAAGGTAAATTATCTCACATAAAAGAGGCAAGAAAAGGATTTTACAGTGAAGGGGAAGATGGAAGAAGGTGAGTGGGAGTGACTGAACCTTATTCTCATCAGAACTGACTCAAAGAGGGTGCAAATAACATACACACTCAATTAAGTATAGAAATCTACCTTACCTAGCCTCTACAGGAAAGTAGGAAGAGAAGAGGAGAAGAGAAATGGGGGGCATAATAGAAAGGAGGGCAGATTGGGGTAGGGGGTAGTCAAAAGCAAAATACTTTGAGGAAGGACAGTGTCAAAGGGGAGAGAGAATAGAAAAAATGTGGGGTGGGGCAGGGAGAGGGAACAGAATAGAGGGGAAAACAACAATAGTAACTGTGAAAAATATTTTGAAGCAAGTTTCTCAGGTAAAGGCCTTATTTCTCAAACATATAGTCAAATGTATAAAAATAAAAGCCATTCCCCAATTGATAAATGATCAAAGGATACGATTAGTTTTCAGATGAAGTAATCAAAGCTATCTACAGCCATGTGAAAAAATACTCTAATTCAATATTGATTGGAGAAATGAGACTAAAACAATTATGAGGTACTACCTCATACCTATTAGAGTGGCTAATAGGACAGAAAAGATCAACTACAAATGTTGGAGGGGATATGGGAAACACGAAACTTTAATTCACTGTTGTAGAGTTGTGAACTAATCCAGTCATTCTGTAGAGCAATTTGGAAGTATTCACAAAAGGCTATAAAACCCTTTGATCTAGCAATACCACTACTAGATTTGTATCCCAAAAG
Organism: Petaurus breviceps papuanus; assembly: GCF_028583685.1. NCBI lineage: Eukaryota > Metazoa > Chordata > Mammalia > Diprotodontia > Petauridae > Petaurus > Petaurus breviceps. The sequence goes on from NW_027187302.1 coordinate 6,762,783, forward strand.
AGATAAAAAACAAAAAGGAAAAGTATCTATATGCACAAATATATTTATAGCAGCTCTTTTCTGGAGGTAAAGAATTAGAAGTTGAGGGGATGCCCATCAATTGGGGAATAGCTGAACAAGTTGTGGTATGTGATTATGATGGAGTACTATTGTACTGTAAGAAATGATGAGCAGGATGCTCTCAGAAAAACCTGGGAAGACTTGCATGGGCTGATGCAAAGTAAAATGTGCTGTGTACAAAGTAACACCAATATTGTAAGATGATCAACTGTGAATGACTTGGCTATTCTCAGCAACACAACAATACAAGACAAGCCGGAAGGACTTGTGATGAAAAATGCTCTCCCCAGAGAAAGAACTGATGGTGTCTGAATACAGATTGAACTGAAGCATTTTTTTTACGTTCTTTATTTGTCCTGAGTTTTTTTCTTATCTATGTTTTCTTTCACAACATGACTCCTATCTAATGATCTGAGATTCCTCGTGAGCAGAAAGCATAAAAACTACTTACATTCTCTCACAGGGCTACTATGAAGAAATCATTTTATAAACATTAAAGTACCATGTAAAGCATTATATTATTACTATTGTTACTAATATCATTGTTATTATTAGAGTTATGAAAGGCATGAGAAAAGCAAACTAGAAGGAACCTCTTTTAAGTGAGAAATACTTCCCAAGGAGGTACAGAAAGAAACCATGTCAGAAAGCTGTCATGAGGATATCACATTAATATGAACATAAATTCTGAGAAAGCAAACAATTTTTCTCCTTGAAAGTGAGGGAGAGAAATTATTTATGTGCCAACAAGAATACAATAAAAATTCAAGCAAAAATTGCAAGCATAAAAGAAATATACTGAAAATAAATGAACATATTACTTCTGAATGTAGATAAGGGAATAAAAAGGCAACTAAAGATAAAACAATAACACTCCAATAGTAAAAGTATTACAAGGAAATTAGCTGTTAGAAAGCACAACTTATCTATCTTAATCTATCTGTAGTTCACAAGCTGAAGGAAAATTCAAAAACGCAATGATAATTTCCTTAATGCTACTGGGTTCAAAGCTTCACCTAGTCTATTAATCAAAGACAAAAGAAAACAAATGCAACCTTAAAAATTAAGTTTGCATAATAATAAATGGAAGATAATGAACCAGAATTATCTTTTTTTAGCTAGAAAATACTCAAAAGGAAACTATTTTGAAGCAAAATATAGAAATTAAGATATGCTGAAAATGAAAAAAAGATATGCTGAAAAAAGTAGTTTTATCTTTAATACCAAAACTTCTTTAACAAAGAGTGAAATCTATTTTAGTAATTAAAAAAAGTTTTGCCAGAAATTCTGGTTAATCAATTCTATAAAATAACCTTTGAAATAATTTTAAAATATCCATCAATAAGCAACAAATATTAATATCAAAAAGGAGAAAAATCTACTTCATTCTGATATATAGCACTTATTTCCAAATTTAAAGTTTAAAATTATAGGACTCGTCCTCATTAAGCTTCCTTGGGAGAATATTCATATCACCAATATCAGTTTCACATTTTAAAAAGATCATATGTTACAAAATATTTGGAAAATGCTTAAGACTGACTAAAAAGTGCTTAATAGAACTTAAGCTCCTCAAATTCAGCAGCTATTTTATTTTTATAATTGTTTCTCTAAGCCGAAGATAGTTCTTGGTACACAGTAGGTACAAATGATTTGACTGATACAATGAGATTAGAGAAATATCTCTCCTCACACAAGGTAGTCTTATTTTTCCTAGAAAGATTATGAACCCAACACCTGGTGCTTTAAATTGCTGACATCCCTTCCTGGCTTCCTGAGTACAAGAGTCACAGGAATCTCCGAGTGGTGCTGATTCCTTGCTAGTGTTTCACTCTGGCAAACTCAGACAAAGGGGTTGAGTCAAATTGAGAAGTCCTCAATGCTTATCTTTTCTTAACATCCTTCTCCTGCCATGCTTAAGTAAATCTCTAATTATTAATTGTGAAATGTTCAACAAGTATCTTGTTTTGTTTCAGACTGAGTCCAGAAAAGACAGTTTTAACATTTTATTTTTAAAAATTAATTTATTTACTTTTAGTTTACAACATTCAGTTCCACAGTCCCTTGAGTGTCAAATTTTCTCCCCCTCCCTCTCACCTCCTCCTATGCAATCAAATATAGTATCCACAAATATCTTCACATTAAACTTTAATATATATTTTAAAAAAATTTTAAGGTTATTCCAAATGAATAATAAGAGGAATGCAAAGCAAAACAACTCTGAATTTTTACTTCACCTTCAGAAAGTTTGTAAAGAGGACAAAATGTAGGGATATTTAATGCAGGAAGGTCTCCAGAAAGATAAGCACACTAATACACTGTTGGTGATGCACATTAGTACAGTGTAAATTGATCCAAACATTTGGGGAAACAATTGGGAATTAAACAAAAAAAGAAGTGACTAAAATATTAATACTCTTTGTCCCAGAGAGTCTCACTGCTAGGTGTACACTACAAAGAGGTCAAAGATAGAAAAAAAAATCCACTGCCACAATTTTTGTGACAGCAAAGTATTAGAAGTAAAAGAGAGGAACAATGACTGGAATAACTAAGCATATTTTCTTTTTTGTTGAAAGTAAGAAAATATTATTGGTCACATAAGAAGCAAAAAAAAAATGAAGGATAGGAAAACAAACTGATGCCAAGAGAAGTGGAACCAGGAAAACAAATACAACAGCAACTGGAAAGAATTTTTTTAAAAAAGGAAAAAGATAAAACCTGAAACTGAAGACTTTACAATTATATTGATCAAACTTGGCACCAGACATGAGTTAAGAAAATGTACCTTCCACCTCTTTCTTTGAAGAAGTGGGGGGCAATGGATGTGAAATATTATATTTGCCATTAGAAATGGTTGATGTGCTAGCTAACGTTTCAATCTGAGTCCATTAATTCTCTGTGTGGAAGTGGATAGTAAGTTTCATTATGAATCTTTTGGAATTGTGATGGGTCATTGTGTTGATCAGAGTTACCAAGTTTTTCATGGTTAATTTTCTCTACAATATTGCTGTTATTGTGTAAACTGTTCTCCAGGTTTTGCTCAAATCACTTTTTATTAATTTCATACAAGTATTCCCAGGTTTTTTTTGAAACCATTCTTTTCATCATTTCTTATAGTACAGTAATATTCTATTACATTCATATAGCATAATTTGTTCAGCCATTCCCTAATCGATAGGCATCTCTACAGTTTGTAATTCTTTGCTACCACAAAAAGCACTCCTAAAAATATTTTGAACATATGGGTCCTCTTTCCTTTTCTTTTTTTTTGGGGGGAGGGGTATAGATCTAGTAATTGCAGAGTTTCAAATTGCTTTTCAGAATAGCTGGATTAGTTCATACCTCCACCTGTGCATTAGTGTGTGCCTATTTTTCCACATCACCTCCAACATTTATTTTCCTTCTCTGTCATCTTAGCCAATCTGATAACTTAGGCAGTACCATGGAGTTGTTTTAATTGGCATTCTCTAATTATTATTGATTTAGAACATTTTCATAAGACTATTGATAGATCTGATTTCCTCCTCTGAAAATTCCTCATTCATATTCCTTAATATTTATCAAATGGAGGATGTGTTGCTTTTTTTCTCAACAGCCTTTTTTCTTTTTTAAATTTTTTGTTATAAGAGACAAATGGTTTCCTTGTTAGAGGAAAACTATATCCATAAAAGAAAGTATAACATAAAAAAGATTAAAATAAAAAGTAGGGCGACTAGGTGGTGCAGTGAGTAAAGTACCAGTCCTGGAGTCAGGAGGACCTGAGTTTGGTTCTGGCCTCAGACACTTAACACCCACACAAAAAAACTAGCCGTGTAACCTTGGGCAAGTTACTTAACCCCAGTTGCCTTCCAAAAGGCAAAAAAAATTAAAAAAAAAAATTAAAAAACTAATTTCTCTTAATTAGTTGTTTATAACTTAGCAATAGAGTACTTTTTTTTTTTTTTAAGCAATTGGGGTTAAGTAACTTGCTCAAGGTTACATGGCCAGGTGTTTCTGGGTGGGTGCTAAGTGTCTGAGCCCGGGATTCGATCCCCAGGTCATACCAACACTGGAGCCTGTGTTCTTACTCGCTGTGCTACCTGGCTGCCCCTGCAATAGAGTACTTTTGACTGTAACTTTGAACTATGTGGAAAAACAGTAATAAAAATTCTTTAATATCAAAATTCTCCCTTTTTAAAGAAAAAAGTACAAATCTGACTTTATAGTGGTTAACTGTTTTCATTCATACAATTAACAAATAATTTATTTTATATTCACTAGACGTTCATTAATCTTGTATTATAACATAGTCAATATTTTGTTCATCAAAATTTTCTTATTTAAAACTCATATACTCCAAAAGATAATTATACCAAAAGAGAACAAATCATGTTAACAGGCTTGGTCTAGAAACAAAAACAAGGTAATGGAGATTCAGTTTTTTCTTTGTACAAAGACACACAAACTGAATGCATTATCAAAGAATGATAAGAATGTAATAAAATAAATGCAAATTGTATGCATATTAGTTTTACTTTGATAATTCTGATGACATTTCAACACTTTGCAATGGCTCATGCTGTCATGTATCATTGGACAGTAAAAATGGCAAAGTGATTATTAAAAAGTAGAAAACAGAGTTAACTGCATCAAGTAATAAACTCTAGAAAGTTAATACAAGCAAATATTGTTATACATTTTAGGCCTTTAAAAACATAAAGGAATAAACTCAACTCCTATTGCACACTCAGATATGAGGAATACAATTAAATGTAATGTTTGCAGAAGCAAAAGCAAAAAGCAGGTGCTAAAGTTAAAAAACTGAGATACTATTTTTAAAAAACAAACAAAACAAACCTATACATAGTTATATCATGATCCTCTCTTAGATTTAGGTTATTCTCATTCTTCCAGGCCTTCCCTGTTGTGCTGAATTGGGAAATACTGAAACAATTTTCTGATTTGCAAATATAAGTAAATGGTAGTCTTATATTTGTTTTCCCTTGAGATCCAATGTTGAATGTGAGTCTTATTTTCCAGAGATTAAAGGAAAGCACTGACAATGATGTGACCTATCTCTTTTTTCTTTTATACAATCAACAAATTACCATATTTGTGTCTTGAATTTGTCAAATGCTAGAGGATGTTAAATAATCACATCTCTACATCTCATCCTCAGTTTTTAAAAAGAAATTAAATGGCTAATATCAAAACAGGACTACGGAAGTGAAAGAGAAATAATTATTGCTATTTCTTAATGAATATAGGTCTCTTTACCTCCAAGTAAACTTATGACATTACTGATTTTCATTGAGAAATGCAGCAGCTAAGATCTCATGCCTTTTTTGATCTCTGATTCTTTCTGTTAAAAATCACCATTTCAATTTGAAGTGCCTGCAAATAAACAAGTAGCCACTTAATATAACATGTGACCAAACCCTAAAAATACCAACTTAAAGGGGCTATCCAATTAAAAAACTCCAACTAAAATTTTACTCCATTTAATATGATGTACAATATTTATGCAATTTTAAAAATGAAGTTTCAGTATCTCATTAATTTTTGGATTTTTTTGTTTCATTTTTTCCATATTTTTGTTTCATCTCATATGAAAGAATTTTCTAATGAGAACTGATCCCTTTCTAGGGAGATAGTTATTCTCTTCAAGTGCATATACATACAGAATTCTTAAATGATAAAACTGAAAGATTCTAAATTACCTAGACCAACCATTTCTTGTTACCAATGAGAAAAAAAAAAGTGATCCAGAGAGGTCAGGTAACATTACCACAGTCACAAAGTAAGGGAGGAAGGGAATGGACTGCAGTATCTCCAAATGCAACAAAATTAAGCAGAAAAATGAGTACAATATAGGAAACCAGGTCAATGATTTCTCTAACCTGTTCATTCTAATGATCTTAAAGGACATCACAAAATTTTCAAAGTAAAAGCAAGAAAGTTAACAAAAAAATTAAATGAAAGACTAAACTTCAGTAAAATCTTATATTTGTTAAACCAAAAAAAAAAAATCACTGTAATTTCTGTGCCAATAATAAATACCAAAGGAAAATGATAGAAAAATAACATTTAAAATAGTGACAAAATATTAAATATTTGGGAATTAAACTACCAAGATATAGGTAGGGATTTCTAGAGTTAACAATTAACCCTAAATAACCTTCCCCCTCAAAAAAAAATAGAAGATTTAAATAAAGGCATAGTATTCAAAGTTCTACCCAGCCTGAGCTGATATGGTAAAGATGACAATGTTTTTTCAAACGAGTATCTCGATTTTAACACTGTGCTAATCAAAATACCAAAAAAAAAAAGTTCTTAATAAATGGCAATAATTTGGGTATATGTCTCTTTTATCTATTCCAAATTTTTTAAGGTTAAACATTGATTTAGATAGATCAAGTTAGAGTTGCCCAAACTGGGCATTACTTCTCATTTTTATTCTTTCTTGTAACTTTGTTTTAATTTTTATCTTTGTTCTAAAAAGTGAGTACTTTGGCAATACACAGGTGATTGAAAAAAACCTCTCACATTGATAGCCAATACCTGTTTTTTAGAATGTGAACAATTTACACACACACACACACACACACACACACACACACACACACACACACA